>NW_028241078.1:0-286871 GCF_964263255.1 Lissotriton vulgaris | reverse complement strand
GGATTGAACTGGGCCTTAAACGTGTAGTACTATGCAAAGTAAGAGATTTACAACCGAGCCGTACAGAGGTTAGCCGTACGACCGAAGCGTATGGAAACAAGCGATCCGGCCGGAAATATGACGGGATTCTGCGCTGACCGACACGTACCTGAGTGAAACAAGACCAACACGTACAGGCGAAGTCCGACATGCGCAGTATGATGTAACACGTGTGAAACGTGACTGAATTGAGACATATGTGTCTCCACACGGTACATGTGGGTGTCCAAGTGGGCATGATGGGCCGCCTGCTGCTGCTGAATGTCCTTGAGGATCCCTACAACCTGGCTGACCTCTCTGGCGGTAACCTGGAAGGTATCTATGATGGGTACCAGTTGGGGGTCATCAAACAGTCCAGACCCCTCTGCAAGGCATGACCTCTGACTGCCACCCCTAGCCACACAGGCTGACCTGAGGTGGCATGCATAGATGACCCTGGGCCCCCCTGGGAGTCGGTCCGGTTATTGGTGTCCATTGCTTCCCGGGTGGGCTGGGTCCCTGTGCTGGTAGAATCCTATGTCCGTAGTCTGTCCATGTAATCGGGGGTGGTGTGCCTGTTGCCAGATCTTGGAGGGGAGGGTGCAGGGGCTGCAGATGATGCTACTGCTGCTGCTGCATGACGACTCACACTGGAGGTGCCAGGTCCTTCGTCATTCGAAGAGGACAGAGACTGTTCCACACCAGAGCTCTGATGTTCCACCGGAGCCTGGGACTGGGACTCTTCTTCATAGGGTGATATATCCTCAGCATCAACTGTGTTGGGAAGAGACACACAATGTATGTAATGTATCTACAGGCATCCATGGTTCATACATATGACAGTTGTGACTGCACATCAGGGTGCATACCTGTACATTGCACCTGTGTTTCGTCAGATTATGAAGTAGATTGTGCAGATGAGGTGAGGCCTTTCCAGGGGTGTAGATGAGTTGAGGCCTGTCCAGGGGTGCAGATGAGGTGAGGCCTGTTCAGTGTTGCAGATGAGGTGAGGCTTGTACAGGGGTGCAAAGGAGGCGAGGCCTGTGTTCAAGAGTGTAGTGGGAGAGAGGCCTGTCCAGGGGTGCAAAGGAGGTGAGGCCTGTGTCTAAGAGTGCAGTGGGGGAGAGGATTCATGAAGTCCAGTCTACTTCACTCTTAGGCACAGGCCTCACCACCTCTGCTCCCCTGGACAGGCCCCACTTCCTCTGCACCTCTAGACAGGCCTCACCTCATCTACACCCTTGGACAAGCCTCTCCCCCACTACACTCTTGAACACAGGCCTCACCTCCTCTACAACCTTGAACAGGACTGATCTACTATGACCACTGGACAGGCCTCACCTCCTCTGCACCCCTGGACATGCCTCACCTCATCTGCACAATCTGCTTCCTAATATGAGGAAACACAAGGTGAAACGTGCAAATATATTGATGTAATCATGCAGGCACTATCTAAACCTTGTGAATAATGTAAAACCAATTCATGTGCTCTAAATCGATTTTTATTTAACATTTAAAAAACAGAGCACAGGTCACATGTACAAGCATTTCATTACACTACTGAAACCTCACTTTTTTACAAAATACAATTCCTCTATGAACTAACATTTCTTTACCAAGTATTATAAAGAAATATGACACAAAGGAAGAATAAAAAAGCTTAATCTGCTTCCTAATCTTAGGAAACACAGCTGACATGTTTGTGAAAAGTGCAAATATATTTATTCAATCATGCAGACACTTTCTAATCCTTCTGAAAAATGCTAAAGCCATTCATTTTCCCCTTAATCGTTTTTAAATTAGCATTAAGAAAAACTGAGCACAGGTCATATGTACCAGCATTTCATTACACTACTGAAACCTCACTCATTTACAAAATACAATTCCTTTATGCACCAACATTTCTTTACCAAGCATTATTATTATTTTTCCACCTGTCCCCTTCTAACACCCTCTCTCTGACTTATTCCTTTTTACATCCTGACTCTGTGTTACACTCTCTTACACTCTCTCTTTGACTTAGTTTCTCTTACACCCTGTCTCTGATTTATTACCTTTCTCTCTTTTTTACAGCAATTTCTAAGTCATACTCTCATTTACATCCTTTTCCTGATTTACTTAGTCTTATAACCTTTCTCTTTGTAACATTCTCTCCCTGACTTGCTTCCTATTACACCTTTTGTCTATTTTACACCCTCTCTCCCTCTTTTTGACTTTTTTATTCTCTTCCTCTCTTCCTGTTACACCCTCTGTCTGACCTACTTTTTGTTATATCCTCTCTCTGATTTACTTCCTCTTACACCCTCTCTCAAACGCACTCTCTCTCTCTCTCTTTTACAGGCTCTCTCTGTTTTAATCTCTTTTACATGCTCTTCCCTTCTAACACCCTCTCTCTGTCTAACATCCTCTTACACCCTCTCTCTGTCTTACACCCTGTTACACCCTTTTTCTGACTTACTCTTTTTCTCCCTTTCTTTGACTTACTCCCTCTCCCTATTACATCCTTTCTCTGTCATACAACATATTATACACTCTCTCTGTCTTACTCCTTCTCTATGTTTTACTCCCTCTACCTGTTTCTTTGTCTGACTATCTCTGTCTCTTTGTGTTACTCCCTCTAGCTCTTTTTCTCTGTCTTACTCCTAGTTATATAGTTGTTGTGGTATAAACTTAGATATGTTGTACACTTGTGTTTATATTGTTTGCTTATTGTCATTGCTTTGTTGTTTGCTAATAGTGGTCTATAATGTGTTATTTTTTTCTTTACCACAGATTGAAATCAACACTTGAATAGTAAGGAAATATGCCCTCAAGGCAGAGGAGAAGGAAAGATGCTAAGCAGAAAAAATCAAAAACAGCAACGGAATTAAAGCACTCCCCTACTCCAAGTACTTCAAAAAACACAAAACAATGCTCCTGGTAAGACAACTAAGTCTTTTTTTCGGAACACATGTAGATAAAAAAAAATGTTAATGGGAATTTGAATATACAGAAGGAGAGAGCAAATTTGAAAAGGAAGGAGAGGCCCCCCAAAAATGTTACTACTGGAGCAGGAGAGAACAGTATGTATAGGAATAGAAGGCAAAACCAATTTAGGGACATTCGAAGACTAATGTTTCGCAATAGGGTAGTTTTAAATTTGTTAAAAAAATGTTAAGAAAGGTAAACAGAGAGCTGCTTTTTACAAGAAAAAGAAAAGTGTAGAGAAGATTGTTGATCAGGCTTTTGAAGTTAAGTAAAAATTATTTATTTTAGTAATCAATAGAATTAGGATACTTAACAAGGCAATTGATGTTTTCAAATCGAATAGTAGATGGAAAAGAATAATTAATCAGACTAATTTTTGTGAAGTTTTTTCTGGAGAATGGATGCATAGTTCAAGTTCTGAGCCATTTTTTAATGAGGAGAGTTACTTCCAGGAGAATGTTTTGGTGCATGCAGTTGACACCAGTGGTCGAGCATATGAGGTGAAAGAAGGATTTCCGATGGAAAAAGAGAAACTTGTGTCTAGAGATGCAGAAGAGGTGTTAGCTGATGAAGTTTTAGGGAGACGTACTAAGGGTCCAGTCTACACTTGGAAGTGTAGTAGTATTTGTAGTGTGCGACAGGATTCAATCGATTTGCTTTGTAATTTCTTAAGTACATATAGTAAGAAAAGTCTAAAACAGAAAATGAAGATGTTGCAAGACTTAGATCCTTGCAGAGTGAGACAAAACACAGGTTTGCATGGGCATTCACTGGCTTGTCTTTCTAGAAAAGTATATCAGAGTGTTTTTCATCATTTTAGGATGTTAGCAGTGCATCATAATAAAATAAGGAAATTAGTGAGAAGGTTGTATTATGCAAAAAGTCCAGAACTTAAGCTTAAACAGTTAAACAGTGCTATTTTGCATAGATCTGAATTAGATGTGAAGAACATTTGTGAAGAAATTGAGTTTTGTTATTTTGGTGACAAAGAGGACAGTGTAGAAATTGACACAGTAATAGAAGGTAATGTGGTAGACAATGTACAGATTTCAAGTACAGAAAAGTTTGACCAGGAAATTACCAAGTTTAAGGTGAAATCAAGTGAAAGGCCTAATTTTACTTGTGTGTGTTGTCGACGGACTCATTATAAGATTCAAACTTGGTTTGTTGATTTATATGCAAAAAGTGAAATGGAAAATAATAGTAAATGGAAGGATTTTGCAACTTATTTGTTGGTAGAGAATTCTTTTGATTTGAGTTCTGATCAGTGTATTTGTAGTTATTGTTTAAAAAAATTAAATAAAAACAGAATGTCTGCTAGAGCTGTTCATAATGATCTTGAGTTGGTAGACATTCCTTCTGAATTGATGGATTTGAATACCTGTGACTCTTTTTTGATTCAATGTGTCCATCCTTTTCAGGCTATTGTTCCCATGGAGCCTAAGATAGGGAAATTGCCTCCTTCAGATTTACAGAGAGGATTAAAGGGAAGAGTTGTTTATTTACCTCCAGATTTCAAGAAAAATATTGATACAATTGGTGGAGAAAGAGTAGAAGAGGAACCTCTGGTTATTCTAGTTAATGGGGTTCTGACAAAGAGTAAGAAAATCTGGCAAGATTTAGTGGATGTTAGGAAAGTCAAAAAGGCAACGTTGTATTTGGTCAAAAACAATGAGTACTACAAACATGTATGTGTTGGAGCAGAGGAAACAGCGACAGAAGAAGACAGTGATCGTTCAGCCGGCCAAATTGAAAAAGTTGATATGTCTAGAAGTGAAGAAATATATGAACATTATACTGTTCATCCTTTGCATTCCAAAGAAGTAATGGGGAATGCAATTGACTTGTTTCAAAAGAAAGCAGCAAAAGGAAGTCCCATTAGTGTATGGGAAGAAAGTTTGGTAGCTCGTTGTTTTCTACAGTTATTTCCAAAAGGTCGAGGTGGACGATATGACGATCGACCAGTTCAAATACCAGCAGCTGAATACCGGACTTTAAGATTATATACTGAAGATCCAAGGTTTCGTCAATGCATTCCGTATTTGTTTCATCTACTGTATGAAAGTGACTTGTCTGGGCTTTCTTATGCAGTGAACCATATACTGAAAAGTGGAACACATCTGCAAAATGTTTCGGCGAGGGACTTTATGGAGAAAGTCAATCTGCAAGACAGTATTTTGGAATTTTAGCTAATCAATCTGATGGCATGTCAGCGTGGTACAAACGAGTATTGGTTCTGTCGTCATTCGGAATTGAAATGTATGCTAAGAAACTTAGGAACTCCTACATGGTTTCTCACTCTTAGCAGTGCTGAGTATGCATGGGACGACTTACTTCAATTACTACGAGAGGCAAATGGAAACATACAAAATATAGAATTCAAAACACCTGGAGAACTGTGTTCTTTGGATCCAGTGAATGTATGCAGATATTTCAATCATAGATTTGAAGCTATGATGTCTTTTATTACCAACAAAAATAATCCTCACCTTGGAGAGGTTTTGGATTTCTTTTGGAGAAAGGAGTATCAAGCGAGAGGTGCTCCTCACAAACATATGTTGTTATGGATTAAAGATGCACCCAAATTTGGAACTGGTTCGGATGACACAGTGATGAGTTTCATTGAAGAATATTCAACATGTGCTGTTCCAAAAACTACTGAAGAAAACAGTTTAAGGCAACAAGTTTTACGCTTTCAATCCCATCGGTGTGGAAATTACTGTCTTCGAAAATTCAGAAACAAGGACAAGTTCTACACAAAATGTCCTTTCGCGTTTCCACGACCAGTGATTTCTAAAGGAAGAGTAAATAATTTGATGTCTTCTCTGAGACATACTGTGATGAGGAAATCACAAAAAAAACATACAATTTAAAAAGAAATGAAGAGTCCAAGTACATCAACGACAACAACCCAGTGATTTTGTCCATGTGGAATGCTAAACTGGATATTCAGTTTGTTGCTGACAACTCTATTGCTGTGGCTCGATATGTGACGTCTTACATCACAAAAAAAGAAGACAGGACTGAAGGAAATGTGTCAGGGCATTTCACATGAAAAGAGTATAAGTAAAATATTATACAGTTTCAGTCTGAAGATGTTGTCGCATCGAGAAATTGGAGCATATGGATGTTCTGAGAGGTTATCATCAGCAAGTCTCTATGCCAAATCTAGAACAATCATTTGGGTGAGTCTAGGTCTTGCTGCAACATGAAACCGAGTTTTGAAATCTGTACAAGAAATTGAGTATTTGGCAGGGAAAGAACCAAACAGTACAGATATTTTGAAGACAAACATGTTGGATACATACTATCCAAATAGAAGTAGTCATCTTGAGAACACTTGTTTGTATAAGTTCTGCAAAACTATAGTTATAAGAGGAACATCACAGAAGATATCAATAATGGAAAAGATGCTGTCATTGGGTGTGAAGGATGTCTAGTGAAGCAGAGAAAAGGCCATTTGATTAATCATCAAAAATTGAGTTGCGAATCTCCAGACAAAAGGGACTTTTACTATTTAGCTCTTTTGCAACTCTTTAAGCCATGGCGTACACAAGAGGAACTACTTGGAGATTTTCTCTGTTACGAAGATTCTTTTATTGCAACCAAGGATACCATAGAATGTCCTGTTTTTCCAAATTATCTGCAAATGTTGAACAAAGAAATAGATTCAAAAAAGGGGGTGGTGATGAACAGAGTGTCTGAATTAAGCAGACCACTCTTACCCAGTCCAAAGATCAGGGCTTGATCCATCACCGTTATTTAGCTCACTGCACCATCCCAGCTCAGAACCTGGCTATATGCAAATTAGTCTGTCCCTGGCCCAGTGCATCATGGGAACAGGGCAGACCAAACTACCAAGCCAATTCTTCACCGGAAAGGAGACAAGCTTCCGGGGACCGGTTTCTGGCATTTCAGCCGTCGTCGGCCTGGCTTGCTTGAATCCTGATGGTGCAGTGAGCAAGGGACTCATGTCTGAGTATACCCTGCCACACCTAAAGTGGCCAAAAACGATTCAAAAAAGGGGGTGGTGATGAACAGTGTCTGAATTAAGCAGACCACTCTTACCCAGTCCAAAGATCAGGGCTTGATCCATCACTGTTATTTAGCTCACTGCACCATCCCAGCTCAGAACCTGGCTATATGCAAATTAGTCTGTCTCTGGCCCAGTGCATCATGGGAACAGGGCAGACCAAACTACCAAGCCAATTCTTCACCGGAAAGGAGACAAGCTTCCGGTGACCGGTTTCTGGCATTTCAGCCGTCGTCGGCCCGGCTTGCTTGAATCCTGATGGTGCAGTGAGCAAGGGACTCATGTCTGAGTATACCCTGCCACACCTATAGTGGCCAAAAACGATTAAAAAAAGGGGGTGGTGATGAACAGAGTGTTTGAATTAAGCAGACCACTCTTACCCAGTCCAAAGATCAGGGCTTGATCCATCACCGTTATTTAGCTCACTGCACCATCCCAGCTCAGAACCTGGCTATATGCAAACTAGTCTGTCCCTGGCCCAGTGCATCATGGGAACAGCGCAGACCAAACTACCAAGCCAATTCTTCACACGAAAGGAGACAAGCTTCCGGGGACCGGTTTCTGGCATTTCAGCCGTCGTCGGCCCGGCTTGCTTGAAACCTGATGGTGCAGTGAGCAAGGGACTCATGTCTGAGTATACCCTGCCACACCTATAGTGGCCAAAAACGATTCAAAAAAGGGGGTGGTGATGAACAGAGTGTCTGAATTAAGCAGACCACTCTTACCCAGTCCAAAGATCAGGGCTTGATCCGTCACCGTTATTTAGCTCACTGCACCATCCCAGCTCAGAACCTGGCTATATGCAAATTAGTCTGTCCCTGGCCCAGTGCATCATGGGAACAGGGCAGACCAAACTACCAAGCCAATTCTTCACCGGAAAGGAGACAAGCTTCCGGGGGCCGGTTTCTGGCATTTCAGCCGTCGTCGGCCCGGCTTGCTTGAAACCTGATGGTGCAGTGAGTAAGGGACTCATGTCTGAGTATACCCTGCCACACCTATAATGGCCAAAAACGATTAAAAAAAGGGGGTGGTGGTGAACAGAGTGTCTGAATTAAGCAGACCACTCTCACCCAGTCCAAAGATCAGGGCTTGATCCATCACCGTTATTTAGCTCACTGCACCATCCCAGCTCAGAACCTGGCTATATGCAAATTAGTCTGTCCCTGGCCCAGTGCATCATGGGAACAGGGCAGACCAAACTACCAAGCCAATTCTTCACCGGAAAGGAGACAAGCTTCCAGGGACCGGTTTCTGGCAATTCAGCCGTGGTCGGCCCGGCTTGCTTGAATCGTGATGGTGCAGTGAGCAAAGGACCACATCTTGTTGTTAAACATTTTGTCCACCATAAGCGTGGAAGAGTATACTCAGATGTGAGTCCCTTGCTCATTGCACCATCAGGATTCAAGCAAGCCGGGCCGACGACGGCTGAAATGCCAGAAACTGGTCCCTGGAAGCTTGTTTCCTTCCCAGTGTAAGAATTGGCTTGGTGGTTTGGTTTGCCCTGTTCCCATCATCCACTGGAACAGGAACAGACTAATTTGCATATAGCCAGGTTCTGAGCTGGGATGGTGCAGTGAGCTAAAAAATGGTGTTGGATCTAGCCCTGATCTCTTGACTGGGTGAGAGTATTCTGCTTAATTCAGAAACTCTGTCCATCACCACCCCTTGTTGTTAAATATTTTGTCCACCATAAACGTGGAAGGGTATACTCAGATGTGAGTCCCTTGCTCATTGCACCATCAGGATTCAAGCAAGCCGGGCCGACGACGGCTGAAATGCCAGGAACCGGTCCCCGGAAGCTTGTTTCCATCCCAGTGTAAGAATTGGCTTGGTAGTTTGGTTTGCCCTGTTCCCATCATGCACTGGGACAGGAACAGACTAATTTGCATATAGCCAGGTTCTGAGCTGGGATGGTGCAGTGAGCTAAAAAACGGGGATGGATCTAGCCCTAATCTCTTGACTGGGTGAGAGTATTCTGCCTAATTCAGAAACTCTGTCCATCACCACCCCTTGTTGTTAAATATTTTGTCCACCATAAGCGTGGAAGGGTATATTCAGATGTGAGTCCCTTGCTCATTGCACCATCAGGATTCAAGCATGCCGGGCCGACGACGGCTGAAATGCCAGAAACCGGTCCCGGGAAGCTTGTTTCCTTCCCATTGTAAGAATTGGCTTGGTTGTTTGGTTTGCCCTGTTCCCATCATGCACTGGGACAGGAACAGACTAATTTGCATATAGCCAGGTTCTGAGCTGGGATGGTGCAGTGAGCTAAAAAACGGTGTTGGATCTAGCCCTGATCTCTTGACTGGGTGAGAGTATTCTGCTTAATTCAGAAACTCTGTCCATCACCACCACCCCTTGTTGTTAAATATTTTGTCCACCATGAGCGTGGAAGGGTATACTCAGATGTGAGTCCTTTGCTCAATGCACCATCAGGATTCAAGCAAGCTGGGCCGACGACGGCTGAAATGTCAGAAACTGGTCCCCGGAAGCTTGTTTCCTTCCCAGTGTAGGAATTGGCTTGGTGGTTTGGTTTGCCCTGTTCCCATCATGCACTGGAACAGGAACATACTAATTTGCATATAGCCAGGTGCTGAGCTGGGATGGTGCAGTGAGCTAAAAAACGGTGTTGGATCTAGCCCTGATCTCTTGACTGGGTGAGAGTATTCTGCTTAATTCAGAAACTCTGTCCATCACCACCCCTTGTTGTTAAATATTTTGTCCACCATAAACGTGGAAGGGTATACTCAGATGTGAGTCCCTTGCTCATTGCACCATCAGGATTCAAGCAAGCTGGGCCGACGACGGCTGAAATGCCAGAAACCGGTCCCCGGAAGCTTGTTTCCATCCCAGTGTAAGAATTGGCTTGGTAGTTTGGTTTGCCCTGTTCCCATCATGCACTGGGACAGGAACAGACTAATTTGCATATAGCCAGGTTCTGAGCTAGGATGGTGCAGTGAGCTAAAAAACGGTGATGGATCTAGCCCTGATCTTTTGACTGGGTGAGAGTATTCTGCTTAATTCAGAAACTCTGTCCATCACCATCCCTTGTTGTTAAATATTTTGTCCACCATAAGCGTGGAAGGGTATACTCAGATGTGAGTCCCTTGCTCATTGCACCATCAGGATTCAAGCAAGCCGGGCCGACGACGGCTGAAATGCCAGAAACCGGTCCCCGGAAGCTTGTTTCCTTCCCAGTGTAAGAATTGGCTTGGTAGTTTGGTTTGCCCTGTTCCCATCATGCACTGGGACAGGAACAGACTATTTTGCATATAGCCAGGTTCTGAGCTGGGATGGTGCAGTGAGCTAAAAACGGTGTTGGATCTAGCCCTGATCTCTTGACTGGGTGACAGTATTCTGCTTAATTCAGAAATTCTGTCCATCACCACCCCTTGTTGTTAAATATTTTGTCCACCATAAGCGTGGAAGGGTATACTCAGATGTGAGTCCCTTGCTCATTGCACCATCAGGATTCAAGCAAGCCGGGCCGACGACGGCTGAAAGTCCAGAAACCAGTCCCCGGAAGCTTGTTTCCTTCCCAGTGTAAGAATTGGCTTGGTAGTTTGGTTTGCCCTGTTCCCATCATGCACTGGGACAGGAACAGACTAATTTGCATATAGCCAGGTTCTGAGCTGGGATGGTGCAGTGAGCTAAAAAACAGTGTTGGATCTAGCCCTGATATCTTGACTGGGTGAGAGTATTCTGCTTAATTCAGAAACGCGGTCCATCACCATCCTTGTTCTTAAATATTTTGTCCACCATAAGCCTGGAAGGGTATACTCAGATGTGAGTCCCTTGCTCATTGCACCATCAGGATTCAAGCAAGCCGGGCCGACGACGGCTGAAATGCCAGAAACCGGTCCCCAGAAGCTTGTTTCCTTCCCAGTGTAAGAATTGGCTTGGTAGTTTGGTTTGCCCTGTTCCCATCATGCACTGGGACAGGAACAGACTAATTTGCATATAGCCAGGTTTTGAGCTGGGATGGTGCAGTGAGCTAAAAAACAGTGTTGGATCTAGCCCTGATCTCTTGACTGGGTGAGAGTATTCTGCTTAATTCAGAAACTCTGTCCATCACCACCCCTTGCTGTTAAATATTTTGTCCACCATAAGCGTGGAAGGGTATACTCAGATGTGAGTCCCTTGCTCATTGCACCATCAGGATTCAAGCAAGCCGGGCCGACGACGGCTAATATGCCAGAAACCGGTCCCCAGAAGCTTGTTTCCTTCCCAGTGTAAGAATTGGCTTGGTAGTTTGGTTTGCCCTGTTCCCATCATGCACTGGGACAGGAACAGACTAATTTGCAAATGGCCAGGTTCTGAGCTGGGATGGTGCAGTGAGCTAAAAACGGTGTTGGATCTAGCCCTGATCTCTTGGCTGGGTGAGAGTATTCTGCTTAATTCAGAAACTCTGTCCATCACCACCCCTTGTTGTTAAATATTTTGTCCACCATAAACGTGGAAGGGTATACTCAGATGTGAGTCCCTTGCTCATTGCACCATCAGGATTCAAGCAAGCCGGGCCGACGATGGCTGAAATGACAGAAACCGGTCCCCGGAAGCTTGTTTCCATCCCAGTGTAAGAATTGGCTTGGTAGTTTGGTTTGCCCTGTTCCCATCATGCACTGGGACAGGAACAGACTAATTTGCATATAGCCAGGTTCTGAGCTGGGATGGTGCAGTGAGCTAAAAAACGGGGATGGATCTAGCCCTAATCTCTTGACTGGGTGAGAGTATTCTGCCTAATTCAGAAACTCTGTCCATCACCACCCCTTGTTGTTAAATATTTTGTCCACCATAAACGTGGAAGGGTATACTCAGATGTGAGTCCCTTGCTCATTGCACCATCAGGATTCAAGCAAGCCGGGCCGACGACGGCTGAAATGCCAGAAACCGGTCCCCGGAAGCTTGTTTCCATCCCAGTGTAGGAATTGGCTTGGTAGTTTGGTTTGCCCTGTTCCCATCATGCACTGGGACAGGAACAGACTAATTTGCATATAGCCAGGTTCTGAGCTAGGATGGTGCAGTGAGCTAAAAAACGGTGATGGATCTAGCCCTGATCTTTTGACTGGGTGAGAGTATTCTGCTTAATTCAGAAACTCTGTCCATCACCATCCCTTGTTGTTAAATATTTTGTCCACCATAAGCGTGGAAGGGTATACTCAGATGTGAGTCCCTTGCTCATTGCACCATCAGGATTCAAGCAAGCCGGGCCGACGACGGCTGAAATGCCAGAAACCGGTCCCCGGAAGCTTGTTTCCTTCCCAGTGTAAGAATTGACTTGGTAGTTTGGTTTGCCCTGTTCCCATCATGCACTGGGACAGGAACAGACTAATTTGCATATAGCCAGGTTCTGAGCTGGGATGGTGCAGTGAGCTAAAAACGGTGTTGGATCTAGCCCTGATCTCTTGACTGGGTGACAGTATTCTGCTTAATTCAGAAATTCTGTCCATCACCACCCCTTGTTGTTAAATATTTTGTCCACCATAAGCGTGGAAGGGTATACTCAGATGTGAGTCCCTTGCTCATTGCACCATCAGGATTCAAGCAAGCCGGGCCGACGACGGCTGAAAGTCCAGAAACCAGTCCCCGGAAGCTTGTTTCCTTCCCAGTGTAAGAATTGGCTTGGTAGTTTGGTTTTCCCTGTTCCCATCATGCACTGGGACAGGAACAGACTAATTTGCATATAGCCAGGTTCTGAGCTGGGATGGTGCAGTGAGCTAAAAAACAGTGTTGGATCTAGCCCTGATATCTTGACTGGGTGAGAGTATTCTGCTTAATTCAGAAACGCGGTCCATCACCATCCTTGTTCTTAAATATTTTGTCCACCATAAGCCTGGAAGGGTATACTCAGATGTGAGTCCCTTGCTCATTGCACCATCAGGATTCAAGCAAGCCGGGCCGACGACGGCTGAAATGCCAGAAACCGGTCCCCAGAAGCTTGTTTCCTTCCCAGTGTAAGAATTGGCTTGGTAGTTTGGTTTGCCCTGTTCCCATCATGCACTGGGACAGGAACAGACTAATTTGCATATAGCCAGGTTTTGAGCTGGGATGGTGCAGTGAGCTAAAAAACAGTGTTGGATCTAGCCCTGATCTCTTGACTGGGTGAGAGTATTCTGCTTAATTCAGAAACTCTGTCCATCACCACCCCTTGCTGTTAAATATTTTGTCCACCATAAGCGTGGAAGGGTATACTCAGATGTGAGTCCCTTGCTCATTGCACCATCAGGATTCAAGCAAGCCGGGCCGACGACGGCTAATATGCCAGAAACCGGTCCCCAGAAGCTTGTTTCCTTCCCAGTGTAAGAATTGGCTTGGTAGTTTGGTTTGCCCTGTTCCCATCATGCACTGGGACAGGAACAGACTAATTTGCATATAGCCAGGTTCTGAGCTGGGATGGTGCAGTGAGCTAAAAAACGGTGTTGGATCTCGCCCTGATCTCCTGACTGGGTGAGAGTATTCTGCTTAATTCAGAAACTCTGTCCATCAACACCCCTTGTTGTTAAATATTTTGTCCACCATAAGCGTGGAAGGGTATACTCATATGTGAGTCCCTTGCTCATTGCACCATCAGGATTCAAGCAAGCCGGGCCGACGATGGCTGAAATGCCAGAAACCGGTCCCCAGAAGCTTGTTTCCTTCCCAGTGTAAGAATTGGCTTGGTAGTTTGGTTTGCCCTGTTCCCATCATGCACTGGGACAGGAACAGACTAATTTGCAAATGGCCAGGTTCTGAGCTGGGATGGTGCAGTGAGCTAAAAACGGTGTTGGATCTAGCCCTGATCTCTTGGCTGGGTGAGAGTATTCTGCTTAATTCAGAAACTCTGTCCATCACCACCCCTTGTTGTTAAATATTTTGTCCACCATAAACGTGGAAGGGTATACTCAGATGTGAGTCCCTTGCTCATTGCACCATCAGGATTCAAGCAAGCCGGGCCGACGATGGCTGAAATGACAGAAACCAGTCCCCGGAAGCTTGTTTCCATCCCAGTGTAAGAATTGGCTTGGTAGTTTGGTTTGCCCTGTTCCCATCATGCACTGGGACAGGAACAGACTAATTTGCATATAGCCAGGTTCTGAGCTGGGATGGTGCAGTGAGCTAAAAAACGGTGATGGATCTAGCCCTGATCTCTTGACTGGATGAGAGTATTCTGCTTAATTCAGAAACTCTGTCCATCACCACCCCTTGTTGTTAAATATTTTGTCCACCATAAGCGTGAAAGGGTATACTCAGATGTGAGTCCCTTGCTCATTGCACCATCAGGATTCAAGCAAGCCGGGCGGACGACGGCTGAAATGCCAGAAACCGGTCCCCGGAAGCTTGTTTCCTTCCGAGTGTAAGAATTGGCTTGGTAGTTTGGTTTGCCCTGTTCCCATCATGCACTGGGGCAGGAACAGACTAATTTGCATATAGCCAGGTTCTGAGCTGGGATGGTGCAGTGAGCTAAAAAAGCGGTGTTGGATCTAGCCCTGATCTCTTGACTGGGTGAGAGTATTCTGCTTAATTCAGAAACTCTGTCCATCACCACCCCTTGTTGGTAAATATTTTGTCCACCATATACGTGGAAGGGTATACTCAGATGTGAGTCCCTTGCTCATTGCAGCATCAGGATTCAAGCAAGCCGGGCAGACGATGGCTGAAATGCCAGAAACCAGTCCCCGGAAGCTTGTTTCCTTCCCAGTGTAAGAATTGGCTTGGTAGTTTGGTTTGCCCTGTTCCCATCATGCACTGGGACAGGAACAGACTAATTTGCATATAGCCAGGTTCTGAGCTGGGATGATGCAGTGAGCTAAAACACGGTCTTGGATCTAGCCCTGATCTTTTGACTGGGTGAGAGTATTCTGCTTAATTCAAAAACTCTGTCCATCACCACCCCTTGTTGTTAAATATTTTGTCCACCATAAGCGTGGAAGGGTATATTCAGATGTGAGTCCCTTGCTCATTGCACCATCAGGATTCCAGCAAGCCGGGCTGACGACGGCTGAAATGCCAGAAACCGGTCCCCGGAAGCTTGTTTCCTTCCCAGTGTAAGAATTGGCTTGGTAGTTTGGTTTGCCCTGTTTCCATCATGCACTGGGACAGGAACAGACTAATTTGCATATAGCCAGGTTCTGAGCTGGGATGGTGCAGTAAGCTAAAAAACAGTGTTGGATCTAGCCCTGATATCTTGACTGGGTGTGAGTATTCTGCTTAATTCAGAAACTCGGTCCATCACCACCCCTTGTTGGTAAATATTTTGTCCACCATAAGCGTGGAAGGGTATACTCAGATGTGAGTCCCTTGCTCATTGCACCATCAGGATTTAAGCAAGCCGGGCCGACGACGGCTGAAATGCCAGAAACCGGTCCCCGGAAGCTTGTTTCCTTCCCAGTGTAAGAATTGGCTTGGTAGTTTGGTTTGCCCTGTTCCCATCATGCACTGGGACAGGAATAGACTAATTTGCATATAGCCAGGTTCTGAGCTGGGATGGTGCAGTGAGCTAAAAAACGGTGTTGGATCTAGCCCTGATCTCTTGACTGGGTGAGAGTATTCTGCTTAATTCAGAAACTCTGTCCATCACCACCCCTTGTTGTTAAATATTTGGTCCACCATAAGCGTGTAAGGGTATACTCAGATGTGAGTCCCTTGCTCATTGCACCATCAGGATTCAAGCATGCCGGGCCGACATCTCCTTTCACTTACATCTGCACACTTTATGTCTTCCCCCCCGTACTAAGAATAAGATGGCTCGCAATTGGAAAAGGGTCAATCTGCCTGATTTCCACGACTTATTGGTTTCCACTGCACCCACGCCGCTGTCCTCATTAGAGAATCAGGCTGAAAAACTTGACGAATAGCTGCGTCAGGCTAGCGACAAAGCTGCCCCCCTCAAAACAATCAAAGCTATGCACCTCCACGACGCTCAACGTTGGTTTACGGACCAACTTAAAGCGGATAAACTCGCCCTGCGGCAAACGGAACGCCGCTGGCATCGCCATTACGATCCTCAGCTCAAACTTGTTTACATTGAGACCTTAAAATCTTACAAACAATCTATCTTGGCAGCCAAGACGGCATATTTTTCACAAAATATTTTGAATTCAAATTACAAAACGAAAGATATCTTCTTAATTGTAAATGAGCTCTCCCTACCAGACAGAGTCACTTCCCAACCTCAGCCGACCCAAATCCTCTGTGATTCGCTCAACTCTTATTTCATAGAAAAAATCACAACAATAAAAAATAATATCCCAACGCCGGCATCTCCTACTCCTCCTCCTCTTCCCCCTTCAAACACTAGCATCTTGACTGAATTCCCACCTATATCTCTACAAGAGTTCTCCTCACTCCTTCATAAAGTCAGCTCGGGATCCCCCAATGATTGCTGTCCTCCGCAGGTTCTGAAAGGAGCCCTTCTTGCATGCCCAGGCCTCCCGCTAGCATTACTTAACAACTCCCTTGCTACCGGGGAGGTCCCATCCTCCTTCAAGCAAGCAGCAGTCTTACCAATCTTAAAGAAACCCAATGCAGACCCTACAATACTCAGTAACTACAGACCCATTTCCCTCCTCCCCTACCTAGGTAAGGTCTTGGAGACCTACGTTACCCGCTGCTTGAGCTGTTTCATAGAGAAATCATCTTTCTTGGATCCTCAACAAGCGGGATTCAGACCCCTCCACTCCACCGAGGCGGTCATAGTAGCAGTCATGGACACCCTTAGGAAAGGAGCTGACAAAAACATCTCTCAAGCCCTTGTCCTATTGGATCTCTCAGCGGCATTTGACACGGTCGATCACACCATCTTGATCGACCGTGTCCACAACGCCGGCATTCAGGGAGTGGCCCTTGACTGGCTCAGATCTTTCCTTCACCAGCGTTCACAGTCCGTCCACCTTTCCACCTTTTCCGCACCCTACACTTCCCTTCCCTGCGGTGTCCCACAGGGCTCTGCACTATCCCCTCTCCTCTTTAATTTGTATCTCCAACCACTTTTAGCCTCCCTCCGGAATTCCCCTGTCACAATCTTTAATTATGCCGACGACCTTCAGTTAATTTTTCCCATAGACTCCCTCCCTTCCTCCCGCATCAACTTCCAGTCCACCATGCTGACCATTGCAGAGTGGATGTACCACAGCCACTTAAAGCTGAACCCCACCAAGACCGAGCTCGTCTTGGTAGGCGGCCCCAATCACCCATGGAATGCCACCTTCTGGCCTACATCTCTGGGGACTGCACCCACTCCTGTGAGCTCAGTCAAAAGCCTGGGGGTGATCATTTCCGAAGATCTATCAATGAGACCACATATCAACGCAGTTACATCTGCCTGTTTCTTCCACCTCAGGCGGATCCGCAAGATCAGCAGGTTTCTTACCAAAGAGGCCCTGACCCAGGTTGTCATTGAGCTCATCACCTCCAGGCTCGATTACGCCAACATTCTGTACGCAGGAATTCCTGCATGTCACCTCCACCGACTTCAGCTGGTGCAGAATCAGGCTGCTCGCCTGATTTTCTGCCAGCCCAAACACCAGCACGTCACTCCCCTCCTCCGTAGTCTGCATTGGCTCCCTGTTTCCAAACGCTGCACTTTCAAACTGGCAAGCACTACCTTTAAGGCCCTATCGGACGCAGCTCCCAGGTTCATCTCTTCGGCCTTGTCCCGTCACATTCCTCCCAGAGCCCTTCGTTCAGCATCACTAAACCTCCTCGAGGTCCCCAGATTCAAAAGAAAAAAGCACGGTGGCCTGAGTTTTTCTGTCCTGGCTCCCTCCACCTGGAACTCCCTACCCTCCTCTCTCCGTCTCTGCCCAAAGTACGACTGTTTCCGTACACTTTTAAAAACCCTGCTCTTTCAAGCTGCTTATGATTAATCCCCCACCCTGGATCAACGCTATATATGTCAATGAGCGCCAAGAAACTGATGGTGATAGTGCGCGTTATAAATAATTTTAATAGAATAGAATAATAATAGAATAGACGACGGCTGAAATGCCAGAAACCGGTCCCCGGAAGCTTGTTTCCTTCCCATTGTAAGAATTGGCTTGGTAGTTTGGTTTGCCCTGTTCCCATCATGCACTGGGACTGGAACAGACTAATTTGCATATAGCCAGGTTCTGAGCTGGGATGGTGCAGTGAGCTAAAAAACGGTGTTGGATCTAGCCCTGATCTCTTGACTGGGTGAGAGTATTCTGCTTAATTCTGGATCTCTGTCCATCACCACCCCTTGTTGTTAAATATTTTGTCCACCATAAACGTGGAAGGGTATACTCAGATGTGAGTCCCTTGCTCATTGCACCATCAGGATTCAAGCAAGCCGGGCCGACAACGGCTAAAATGCCAGAAACCGGTCCACGGAAGCTTGTTTCCTTCCCAGTGTAAGAATTGGCTTGGTAGTTTGGTTTGCCCTGTTCCCATCATGCACTGGGACAGGAACAGACTAATTTGCATATAGCCAGGTTATGAGCTGGGATGGTGCAGTGAGCTAAAAACGGTGTTGGATCTAGCCCTGATCTCTTGACTGGGTGAGAGTATTCTGCTTAATTCAGAAACTCTGTCCATCACCACCCCTTGTTGTTAAATATTTTGTCCACCATAAGCGTGGAAGGGTATACTCAGATGTGAGTCCCTTGCTCATTGCACCATCAGGATTCAAGCAAGCCGGGCCGACGACGGCTGAAATGCCAGAAACCGGTCCCGGAAGCTTGTTTCCTTCCCAGTGTAAGAATTGGCTTGGTAGTTTGGTTTGCCCTGTTCCCATCATGCACTGGGACAGGAACAGACTAATTTGCATATAGCCAGGTTCTGAGCTGGGATGGTGCAGAGAGCTACAAAACTGTGTTGGATCTAGCCCTGATCTCTTCACTGGGTGAGAGTATTCTGCTTAATTCCGAAACTCTGTCCATCACCACCCCTTGTTGTTAAATATTTTGTCCACCATAAGCGTGGAAGGGTATACTCAGATGTGAGTCTCTTGCTCATTGCACCATCAGGATTCAAGCAAGCCGGGCTGACGACGGCTGAAATGCCAGAAACCGGTCCCCGGAAGCTTGTTACATTCCTAGTGTAAGAATTGGTTTGGTAGTTTGGTTTGACCTGTCCCATCATGCACTGGGACAGGAACATACTAATTTGCATATAGACAGGTTCTGAGCTGGGATGGTGCAGTGAGCTAAAAAAACGGTGTTGGATCTAGCCCTGATCTCTTGACTGGGTGAGAGTATTCTGCTTAATTCAGAACCTCTGTCCATCACCACCCCTTGTTGTTAAATATTTTGTCCACCATAAGCGTGGAAGGATATCCTCAGATGTGAGTCCCTTGCTCATTGCACCATCAGGATTCAAGCAAGCCGGGCAGACGACGTCTGAAATGCCAGAAACCGGTCCCCGGAAGCTTGTTACATTCCTAGTGTAAGAATTGGTTTGGTAGTTTGGTTTGACCTGTTCCCATCATGCACTGGGACAGGAACAGACTAATTTGCATATAGCCAGGTTCTGAGCTGGGATGGTGCAGTGAGCTAAAAAACGGTTTTGGATCTAGCCCTGATCTCTTGACTGGGTGAGAGTATTCTGCTTAATTCAGGATCTCTGTCCATCACCACCCCTTGTTGTTAAATATTTTGTCCACCATAAACGTGGAAGGGTATACTCAGATGTGAGTCTCTTGCTCATTGCACCATCAGGATTCAAGCAAGCCGGGCTGACGATGGCTGAAATGACAGAAACCGGTCCCCGGAAGCTTGTTTCCTTCCCAGTGTAGGAATTGGCTTGGTAGTTTGGTTTGCCCTGTTCCCATCATGCACTGGGACTGGAACATACTAATTTGCATATAGCCAGGTTCTGAGCTGGGGTGGTGCAGTGAGCTAAAAAACGGTGTTGGATCTAGCCCTGATCTCTTGACTGGGTGAGAGTATTCTGCGTATTTCAGAAACTCTGTCCATCACCACCCCTTGTTAAATATTTTGTCCACCATAAGCGTGGAAGGGTATACTCAGATGTGAGTCCCTTGCTCATTGCACCATCAGGATTCAAGCAAGCCGGGCCGACGACGGCTGAAATGCCAGAAACCGGTCCCCGGAAGCTTGTTTCCTTCCCAGTGTAAGAATTGGCTTGGTAGTTTGGTTTGCCCTGTTCCCATCATGCACTGGGACAGGAACAGACTAATTTGCATATAGCCAGGATCTGAGCTGGGATGGTGCAGTGAGCTAAAAAACGGTTTTGGATCAGGCCCTGATCTCTTGACTGGGTGAGAGTATTCTGCCTAATTCAGAAACTCGGACCATCACCACCCCTTGTTCTTAAATATTTTGTCCACCATAAGCGTGGAAGGGTATATTCAGATGTGAGTCCCTTGCTCATTGCACCATCAGGATTCAAGCAAGCCGGGCCGACGACGGCTGAAATGCCAGAAACCGGTCCCCGGAAGCTTGTTTCCTTCCCAGTGTAAGAATTGGCTTGGTAGTTTGGTTTGCCCTGTTCCCATCATGCACTGGGACAGGAACAGACTAATTTGCATATAGCCAGGTTCTGAGCTGGGATGGTGCAGTGAGCTAAAAAACGGTTTTGGATCTAGCCCTGATCTCTTGACTGGGTGAGAGTATTCTGCTTAATTCAGGATCTCTGTCCATCACCACCCCTTGTTGTTAAATATTTTGTCCACCATAAACGTGGAAGGGTATACTCAGATGTGAGTCTCTTGCTCATTGCACCATCAGGATTCAAGCAAGCCGGGCTGACGATGGCTGAAATGACAGAAACCGGTCCCCGGAAGCTTGTTTCCTTCCCAGTGTAGGAATTGGCTTGGTAGTTTGGTTTGCCCTGTTCCCATCATGCACTGGGACAGGAACAGACTAATTTGCATATAGGAAGGTTCTGATCTGGGATGGTGCAGTGAGCTAAAAACGGTGTTGGATCTAGCCCTGATCTCTTGACTGGGTGAGAGTATTCTGCTTAATTCAGAAACTCGGACCATCACCACCCCTTGTTCTTAAATATTTTGTCCACCATAAGCGTGGAAGGGTATACTCAGATGTGAGTCCCTTGCTCATTGCACCATCAGGATTCAAGCAAGCCGGGCCGACGACGGCTGAAATGCCAGAAATCGGTCCCCGGAAGCTTGTTTCCTTCCCAGTGTAAGAATTGGCTTGGTAGTTTGGTTTGCCCTGTTCCCATCATGCACTGGGACAGGAACAGACTAATTTGCATATAGCCAGGTTCTGAGCTGGCATGGTGCAGTGAGCTAAAAAATGGTTTTGGATCCAGCCCTGATCTCTTGACTGGGTGAGAGTATTCTGCTTAATTCAGGATCTCTGTCCATCACCACCCCTTGTTGTTAAATATTTTGTCCACCATAAGCGTGGAAGGGTATACTCAGATGTGAGTCCCTTGCTCATTGCACCATCAGGATTCAAGCAAGCCGGGCCGACGACGGCTGAAATGCCAGAAATCGGTCCCCGGAAGCTTGTTTCCTTCCCAGTGTAAGAATTGGCTTGGTAGTTTGGTTTGCCCTGTTCCCATCATGCACTGGGACAGGAACAGACTAATTTGCATATAGCCAGGTTCTGAGCTGGCATGGTGCAGTGAGCTAAAAAACGGTTTTGGATCCAGCCCTGATCTCTTGACTGGGTGAGAGTATTCTGCTTAATTCAGGATCTCTGTCCATCACCACCCTTGTTGTTAAATATTTTGTTCACCATAAACGTGGAAGGGTATACTCAGATGTGAGTCTCTTGCTCATTGCACCATCAGGATTCAAGCAAGCCGGGCTGACGATGGCTGAAATGACAGAAACCGGTCCCCGGAAGCTTGTTTCCTTCCCAGTGTAGGAATTGGCTTGGTAGTTTGGTTTGCCCTGTTCCCATCATGCACTGGGACAGGAACAGACTAATTTGCATATAGGAAGGTTCTGATCTGGGATGGTGCAGTGAGCTAAAAAACGGTGTTGGATCTAGCCCTGATCTCTTGACTGGGTGAGAGTATTCTGCTTAATTCAGAAACTCGGACCATCACCACCCCTTGTTCTTAAATATTTTGTCCACCATAAGCGTGGAAGGGTATACTCAGATGTGAGTCCCTTGCTCATTGCACCATCAGGATTCAAGCAAGCCGGGCCGACGACGGCTGAAATGCCAGAAATCGGTCCCCGGAAGCTTGTTTCCTTCCCAGTGTAAGAATTGGCTTGGTAGTTTGGTTTGCCCTGTTCCCATCATGCACTGGGACAGGAACAGACTAATTTGCATATAGCCAGGTTCTGAGCTGGCATGGTGCAGTGAGCTAAAAAATGGTTTTGGATCCAGCCCTGATCTCTTGACTGGGTGAGAGTATTCTGCTTAATTCAGGATCTCTGTCCATCACCACCCCTTGTTGTTAAATATTTTGTCCACCATAAGCGTGGAAGGGTATACTCAGATGTGAGTCCCTTGCTCATTGCACCATCAGGATTCAAGCAAGCCGGGCCGACGACGGCTGAAATGCCAGAAATCGGTCCCCGGAAGCTTGTTTCCTTCCCAGTGTAAGAATTGGCTTGGTAGTTTGGTTTGCCCTGTTCCCATCATGCACTGGGACAGGAACAGACTAATTTGCATATAGCCAGGTTCTGAGCTGGCATGGTGCAGTGAGCTAAAAAACGGTTTTGGATCCAGCCCTGATCTCTTGACTGGGTGAGAGTATTCTGCTTAATTCAGGATCTCTGTCCATCACCACCCTTGTTGTTAAATATTTTGTTCACCATAAACGTGGAAGGGTATACTCAGATGTGAGTCCCTTGCTCATTGCACCATCAGGATTCAAGCAAGCCAGGCCGACGACGGCTGAAATGCCAGAAACCGGTCCCCGGAAGCTTGTTTCCATCCCAGTGTAAGAATTGGCGTGGTAGTTTGGTTTGCCCTGTTCCCATCATGCACTGGGACAGGTACAGACTAATTTGCATATAGCCAGGTTCTGAGCTGGGATGGTGCAGTGAGCTAAAAAACGGTGATGGATCTAGCCCTGATCTCTTGACTGGGTGAGAGTATTCTGCTTAATTCAGAAACTCTGTCCATCACCACCCCTTGTTGTTAAATATTTTGTCCATCATAAGTGTGGAAGGGTATACTCAGCTGTTAGTCCCTTGCTCATTGCACCATCAGGATTCAAGCAAGCCGGGCCGACGATGGCTGAAATGCCAGAAACCGGTCCCCGGAAGCTTGTTTCCTTCCCAGTGTAAGAATTGGCTTGGTAGTTTGGTTTGCCCTGTTCCCATCATGCACTGGGACAGGAACAGACTAATTTGCATATAGCCAGGTTCTGAGCTGGGATGGTGCAGTGAGCTAAAACGGTGTTGGATCTATCCCTGATCTCTTGACTGGGTGAGAGTATTCTGCTTAATTCAGAAACTCTGTCCATCACCACCCCTTGTTGTTAAATATTTTGTCCACCATAAGCGTGGAAGGGTATACTCAGATGTGAGTCCCTTGCTCATTGCACCATCAGGATTCAAGCAAGCCGGGCCGACGATGGCTGAAATGCCAGAAACCGGTCCCGGAAGCTTGTTTCCTTCCCAGTGTAAGAATTGGCTTGGTAGTTTGGTTTGCCCTGTTCCCATCATGCACTGGGACAGGAACATACTAATTTGCATATAGCCAGGTTCTGAGCTGGGGTGGTACAGTGAGCTAAAAAACGGTGTTGGATCTAGCCCTGATCTCTTGACTGGGTGAGAGTATTCTGCTTATTTCAGAAACTCTGTCCATCACCACCCCTTGTTGTTAAATATTTTGTCCACCATAAGCGTGGAAGGGTATACTCAGATGTGATTCCCTTGCTCATTGCACCATCAGAATTCAAGCAAGCCGGGCCGACGACGGCTGAAATGCCAGAAACCGGTCCCCGGAAGCTTGTTTCCTTCCCAGTGTAAGAATTGGCTTGGTAGTTTGGTTTGCCCTGTTCCCATCATGCACTGGGACAGGAACAGACTAATTTGCATATAGCCAGTGTTAGACCTGACATCATTGGCTTGAGTCTCTCCTCCATTTTTTCTGTTTGCCTCTACTGTTTTACGATGTTTTGCTGGTATATGCTTTGGGCGCCGTGTCACTGCTGATCAGTGCCATAGCGCAAGTGCTCCCTATGTTAAAATGATGTATCTATTGTATCCATGTTTGGCTTATTTGGTTTACTGTCAGTCCCTAGTCTAGCGCACCAGGAGTGCCGGGGCTTGTAAATACAAATGCCGCTCGTGGGCTTGCAGCACGTGTTGTGCCACCCACAGGAGCGGCTTCGTAAAAGAATGTCTACGGGTCGGTCATTGCGAGACCCACGTGCAGTCTTGTACTGTCACGCCGGCTGCGCAGGTATACCTACTTGCCAGCCCCTCCAACCTTCCCTTAGCTTCATGTTAGTCACCCCTATGGTAGGCCCGTGGGCAGGGTGCATTGTAAGTGTAAGGTAGGACACGCCTGACCAAGTTGGCATGTCCTGATAGTGAAGTACCGTCATCCTCGTGCTTCACTATTGCGAGGTGGCCTGCTCTCCATTGATTAGAATGGGCCGCCGGGATTGTTAATGCTATGATCCTAGCTGGCTCGGAGAGTACGGTGCAATGTCGAGTTTGGTATCCCTGAACTCGGGGTTTAATTACGCATCCGTTGGTGTGGATGGTTTTTGGACTCTGGGTTCGAAAATGGCACTTTTAGAAAGTGTCCATTTTCTTGCCTAACCATATCTGGTTTCTGCTGGTCTTGCGTGTGTGTGACAGGAGCTGGGTGGCTCCAAGAGGTCTGGATGAGTCAGTGTGGGATGAGTGGGACATTACGTTGAGAGTAGGGGGAGAGTAGTTGTTGATAGCCTGCCTTGCCTGATACAATGCTGGCTCCACCTCCTGCCAAGCGACTGATGGCTCTGTACCTGCCATGAACGATCCTAGCCCCACCTCCTGCCAGGAGGGAGATAGCTCTGCTCCTGCCAGTATCAATGCTGGCTCCACCTCCTGCGGGGCGTCTGAGGACTCAGCCCGGCTCAATGAATCGGCCAGGTGCTACTGCCTAGCTCCACCCACCACAGACCCAGGATGTTGGGAAACCCCCGGCATAGACAAAGGGATCAAAGACGAAAAGGGGTATAAGAGAAGGACCCCTGAACTAGGAAATCAGATCACTTCTGACAAGGAACCCTGTAACCAAGGACAAGAAGCCTGCTGATCTAAAGGACTGCCTACCCCTTCTGCCAGTGTGCTGTTGTTGGGGGAATCCTGCGGTGCTTCTTTATTTTTGCCAAGGAACCAGGAGAGAGGAACTGTGTGTGTACTCTCACGCTTGCTAAGAAAATCTCCAAGGACTGGAAGAGTGCCAGTCTCCTGTTGAAGTCACAGGGCTAAAAGACTTCACCTACTAAAAGTGCTTTTGGCTGGAAGTGTGAATCCAGCACCTCTGAAAGAACCAGCAATCACGACGACCGGACGGTGGGCCCGACCGACGCCAGCAGCAATGCCAGTGAGTGGGAGTACGGCTCTAGCTCCGGAGGACCTCGTGTCTGCACCGCTGCTGATCGCATCAACCGTGTACCCCTCGACGCCGTGAGCGCTGCTCACTCTGTGCAACTGCATCATCGACAACGCCTGCTGAGGCCTGATCGACACCGGAGACGCGACGCCGGATTGCTCGACGCCGCTGATCATCGTGTGCTTCATTTTCCTAGGGTACTGTGTTGTTGGGGGTCCGTGTGACTCCAGGCCAGACGCAGTGCTCCTCGCGGTCGACGCCGAACCTGTGGATTATCTTTGCCTCGACGTTGTGTAGCTCCCGTGTGAGTTACCCTGTTGCTAAGAACTTTGTTTCCAAGAAGAAGATTTGCTTGATACTAAAGACTTTTGTGCTAAAGAAGAAACTACCTTTGAACTATCCTTTTTCCTTCCCGAACGTATTTATTCCGATTGTGTACAGTTTTTCCGTTATTTGGTCTTGTGCTAAGTCTTATATAAAAATACTTATTTTTATAATACTACGGTGTCGTGTCCATTTGTAGTGTATTCACTGTGTTACTGTATGTGGTCATAATTGCTTAACGCACAGCCTCTGAGATAAGCCTATACTGCTCTGCCAAGCTACCGAGGGGGTGAGCAGGGGTTATCAAAGGGTGTGATCCCCTTGCCCTGACTAGAAAAGGAGTGTCCCTATTTGTCAGAAGTGTATACCTCTGCCAACTAGAGACAGCCGGTTCTAACATTGGTGGGTCAGCGGTGAGGATTTGGACTTTGCATTTATGACCCATGTACAGTGATTAGTGAGCGCTACATAGTGAAAGCAGACCATAGCGCTGTCACAATCTGATTCGGAAAGATTTTATTTTTGTTCTCCGCTTTTCCTGAACTTGATTTTCTGAACACTGCCAGTTTTCACCATGAGTGACAACGGAGTCACTGCCCCTGCTATCGTTGTTGTAGAGGAGTTCGAGAGGAGTAAGCTAAAGAAATACAAGAAAGATGAGCTGAAACACTTTTGCGACCAGTTTCAAGTTCCTACCACCGGCCTCTCGAGAAAAGATGATTTTTATAAAGCATTGCAGGCCTGGTGGGAATCCAGAAATCCCTCTGATGTGGTGGTGGTACCCACAGAGGAAGGGGAGGAGGAGGTGCCAGTGAATGGACCTGTGCCCTCTCCCGGAAGCAGTGTTTCCTCCAAAGGTCTTTCCCCTGAAGAAAGAGAAGAAAGGGCGAAAGAGCGAGCTTACAACATGGAGATGGCAAGGCTAAAGATAAATGGGCAGTTGGAGTTAGAGAATGCAAGAGGTAGAAGGGAAGCTGATTTAGAGATCAAAAAGTTGGAGTTTGAACAAGAGAAGTTAGCTTTGGAGCGTGAAGCCAGGTTGAGGGAACTGGATATCCAAGCTAAAAAGTTAGAGTTGAATCCCTCTGGTGGCAGCATTCCATCCGAGCCTGCAGAAAGTAAGTTTTACTTCCCGAAAGATGTGATCAAAGATTACAATAAGAATGAAGATATTGGTCAATGGTTTAAAGCATATGAGTTAGCATTGTTGGCCCACCAGGTCCCTGAGAAGAATTGGGGAGCGGGGTTGTGGGGTCGCTTTGTGAAGGAGGGAAGAGATACCCTGTTAGACATGCCTGTTGCGGATAGGATGTCGTATGCTCATATGAAAGATGCTTTAATGTTGCGACATGGCTTAACCCCCGAGCAGTACAGACAAGCTTTTAGAGAATGTAAGAAGTTGCCTGGTACGACGTGGGTTGAATATGTGTCTTATTTTTGCAGAGCCATGGATGGTTGGGTAAAGGGCAGCAACGTGGAAAGTTATGAAGCTCTTTATGATTTGTTTGCTTGGGAGCACTCGTCTAATAACTGTTTTCCAGAGCTGCGCCAGCACCTGATTGATAGCAAGATATCTAGCCCTAGAAAACTTGCTGAGGAGGCGGACCGCTGGGTCAGTACCAGGGTTCACAAGGGTCCAGTGGGAGACTCAGCCAAAGGTGGGCAGGGTCCCCAGCAGAAGAGTGGGGGGGACAAGGGAAAACAGAAGGAGTCTCAGAAAGGGCCCCAAAGTAATCCCCAAGGGAACCAAGGGAAAGGTTCCCAGCCTCCCCCTGAGAAGAAGTCAGGGGCCCGACGGGTAAACCTGTTCATAGGGGCCCCCTAACCTGCTACGGTTGTGGGCAGGTGGGACACCGGTTTTATGACCCCCAGTGTCCCAAAAAGGATTCGAATGCACCGCCGCGTGCACCCCCTCGTCAGTTGGCAAGTGTAGCCTTGGGAGGGGAGGAGATGGTTGTCCATGGGGGGAGGGGTCCCGCAGAAATGTCCCTGGTCTCGCTAGGAGACATGCAAATGGTCCCTCCACCCCCTCTGCCTAGTAACACTAGTAAATATAGGCAGTGGGTGACCATTAATGGCCATAGAGTGGAAGCTCTCAGAGACACCGGAGCGAGTGTGACAGCTGTCAAGTGTCACTTGGTGTCCAGAGAGCAGGTGGTTCCCCACGCATTCTACCCCGTGATAGCTGCCGACAACTCCCAGAAAGAGTGTGAGGTAGCTCAGGTTTCCTTTGAATGGGGGGGAGTTTCAGGTACTCTTCAGGTTGCTGTGAGGCCCGCCATGCCTGTCGATTGTCTCCTGGGCAATGATTTAGAAGACTCCCCTTGGGCTAAGGTGGAGAGGGCGGCGCACTTGAAAATGTTGGGTGTGCCAGAGTGGGTGTGTGCAACCACTCGTTCGATGACAGCGAGTAAGGGTGTTGATGGGGTCCCGGAGCCTGAAAGTATGGCCCAGGACCCAGCTGTGAAGAGAAGAGGCAGGAGGCGCGGGAAACCGGCCCCCGTAGTTCCCGTGGTCCAGGAGGAGGTAGACCCTGAGGGGGATGCCCTGGAGCCCACAGGGGAACAAATTGCCGAACTGGGAGATCTGCCCGAGCTGACCCACTGGCAGCAGGACGGTGGTCCCTCCAGGGAGGAATTCTGTGCGGAACAGAAGGAGTGCCCTTCTCTTGTGGGCATGAGGCACCAGGCCTCAGCCCAATCCTCAGGTGATCAGACAGGGTCACATTTTGTGTACTGGGAGAACGACCTCCTGTATAGCGAGCCTAAGGCTGCTGAGCCTGGGTCAGCCCGTGTGCTGGTGGTACCCCAGCGCTTCAGAGCCTTCCTACTGGGTTTGGCTCATGACATACCGTTAGCTGGACATCTGGGGCAGGACAAGACCTATGACAGGCTTGTCACCCATTTTTATTGGCCTCAGATGCGTAGGGATGTAGACATCCATTGCAAGACTTGTCGCACTTGCCAGGCAAGTGGGAAAAGCGGAAGGAAGCAGAAGGCTCCCCTCCAACCTTTTCCAGTGGTCAGCACCCCCTTTGACCGGGTGGGTATTGACATTGTTGGGCCCCTGGACCCCAAGACAGCCCTGGGCAACAGGTTCATCCTGGTCTTGGTGGACCATGCCACGAGGTACCCGGAAGCCATCCCTCTCAGAACAGTGACGGCCCCCGTGGTGGGACGGGCACTGATGGGTGTTTTCTCCCGGATGGGGTTCCCCAGAGAGGTGGTGTCCGACCGAGGCACCAACTTCATTTCGAGCTATATGAAGTCTCTGTGGAAGGAGTGTGGGGTAACCTACAATTTCACCACTCCTTACCACCCTCAAGGAAATGGGCTGGTTGAGAGATTCAACCGGACCCTGAAAGGCATGATTATGGGTCTTGAAGAACCAATGAGGCGGAAATGGGACGTCCTCTTGCCATGCCTGTTGTTTGCTTACCGTGAGGTGCCGCAGAAGTCTCTAGGGTTCAGCCCCTTTGAGCTCTTATACGGTCACCCGGTAAGAGGACCTTTGAGTCTGGTCAAGGAAGGCTGGGAGCAATCTCCCAGGAAACCTCCCCAGGATGTATACAGCTACATGCTGGCCTTTCGGAACCAGACTCGGCGCTTCAGAGAACTTGCTCAGGCAAATCTGGAGGCCAGCCAGGAGGAGATGAAGCGTTGGTACGACCGGAATGCCACTCTGGTAGAGCTTCAGCCTGGTCAGGAAATGTGGGTCATGTCCCCTGTGGAACCTTGTGCGCTCAAGGACAGGTGGACTGGACCGTTTAAGGTTGTGGAGAAGAAGAGCGATGTCACCTACCTGGTGGACTTGAAATCTCCCAGGAACCCCTTGCGGGTCCTGCATATCAACCGCTTGAAGCCCCACTTAGAAAGGTCCGAAGTGGGCATGCTCCTGGCTACAGATGATGGAACGGAGGAGGAGAGTGAGCCTCTTCCTGACCTCCTGTGTGCTAAAGAGCAAGACGGGTCGGTGGATGGTGTGGTCCTCTCTGACACACTGACCCTTGAACAGAAACAGGATTGTCGCCAACTGTTGGGACAATTCCCGGATCTGTTTTCCTTGGCTCCGGGTGTCACGCATCGGTGTATCCATGACGTTGACACCGGAGACAGCCCTCCTGTGAAGCACAAGGCTTACAGGGTGACTGACAAGGTCAGAGCGTACATTAAGGAGGAGGTCTCCAAAATGTTCGCGTTAGGGGTGATTGAGTCCTCTAGCAGTCCTTGGGCCAGCCCAGTGGTCTTGGTCCCGAAGGCTGCGGCGCCTGGTGCTTCACCGGAACTCCGGTTCTGCGTGGACTACCGAGGGCTCAATTCAGTCACGAAGACTGACGCGCACCCCATCCCCAGAGCTGATGAGCTCATCGATCGGTTGGGGGCTGCCCGGTACCTTAGTACGTTTGATTTAACGTCTGGGTACTGGCAGATCGCCTTGACTGATGGGGCAAAAGAGAGGTCAGCATTCTCCACACCAGATGGGCTATACCAGTTCCGGGTGATGCCCTTTGGGATGAAGAATGCCCCTGCCACCTTCCAGAGGTTGGTCAACCAGGTCTTGGCTGGACTGGAGGACTTCAGTGCCGCCTACCTGGACGACATCGCAGTGTTCAGCGCCAGCTGGGAGGAACACTTGCGCCACCTCCAGGAAGTGTTGTTGGCCCTGCGCGGAGCAGGCCTCACAATCAAAGCCAGTAAGTGCCAGATTGGGCAGGGTTCTGTGGTGTACTTGGGGCACCAAGTAGGGAGCGGTAAGGTGGCCCCCCTGCAACCCAAGATTGATACCATCCTGGCTTGGGCGCCGCCCAAAACCCAAACGCAGGTGAGAGCCTTCTTAGGACTCACGGGTTACTACAGGAGGTTCGTCAAGGATTATGGTAACATTGTGCACCCCTTGACGTCGCTGACTTCCAGGAAGCAGCCACGAAATGTGATCTGGACTGACGCCTGTCAGACGGCCTTTGACACCCTGAAAACTGCAATGTGCACAGCACCTATACTCCAGGCACCCGACTTTTCAAAAGAGTTCATTGTTCAGACGGACGCTTCAGAGCATGGCGTGGGGGCTGTTCTAGCTCAGGTAAATGAAGAGGGCCGAGACTTGCCTGTAGCCTTCATCAGTAGGAGGTTACTTCCCAGGGAAACGAGGTGGAGTGCGATAGAGAGAGAAGCATTTGCTGTGGTTTGGGCGCTGAAGAAGCTGAGACCCTACCTGTTTGGGACTCACTTCCGGGTTCAGACAGACCACAGGCCCCTCAGATGGTTGATGCACATGAGGGGTGAGAATCCGAAACTGTTGAGGTGGTCCATTTCTCTACAGGGGATGGACTTTACGGTGGAACACCGCCCTGGTACAGATCACGCCAATGCTGATGGTCTGTCCAGATTTTTCCGCCTTAGTGATGAGGACTCCCTAGGTTAAGGGTAGTTCTCCCCACATTTCAGCTGGAGGGGACACGTGTTAGACCTGACATCATTGGCTTGAGTCTCTCCTCCATTTTTTCTGTTTGCCTCTACTGTTTTACGATGTTTTGCTGGTATATGCTTTGGGCGCCGTGTCACTGCTGATCAGTGCCATAGCGCAAGTGCTCCCTATGTTAAAATGATGTATCTGTTGTATCCATGTTTGGCTTATTTGGTTTACTGTCAGTCCCTAGTCTAGCGCACCAGGAGTGCCGGGGCTTGTAAATACAAATGCCGCTCGTGGGCTTGCAGCACGTGTTGTGCCACCCACAGGAGCGGCTTCGTAAAAGAATGTCTACGGGTCGGTCATTGCGAGACCCACGTGCAATCTTGTACTGTCACGCCGGCTGCGCAGGTATACCTACTTGCCAGCCCCTCCAACCTTCCCTTAGCTTCATGTTAGTCCCCCCTATGGTAGGCCCGTGGGCAGGGTGCATTGTAAGTGTAAGGTAGGACACGCCTGACCAAGTTGGCATGTCCTGATAGTAAAGTACCGCCATCCTCGTGCTTCACTATTGCGAGGTGGCCTGCTCTCCATTGATTAGAATGGGCCGCCGGGATTGTTAATGCTATGATCCTAGCTGGCTCGGAGAGTACGGTGCAATGTCGAGTTTGGTATCCCTGAACTCGGGGTTTAATTACGCATCCGTTGGTGTGGATGGTTTTTGGACTCTGGGTTCGAAAATGGCAGTTTTAGAAAGTGTCCATTTTCTTGCCTAACCATATCTGGTTTCTGCTGGTCTTGCGTGTGTGTGACAGGAGCTGGGTGGCTCCAAGAGGTCTGGATGAGTCAGTGTGGGATGAGTGGGACATTACGTTGAGAGTAGGGGGAGAGTAGTTGTTGATAGCCTGCCTTGCCTGATACAATGCTGGCTCCACCTCCTGCCAAGCGACTGATGGCTCTGTACCTGCCATGAACGATCCTAGCCCCACCTCCTGCCAGGAGGGAGATAGCTCTGCTCCTGCCAGTATCAATGCTGGCTCCACCTCCTGCGGGGCGTCTGAGGACTCAGCCCGGCTCAATGAATCGGCCAGGTGCTACTGCCTAGCTCCACCCACCACAGACCCAGGATGTTGGGAAACCCCCGGCATAGACAAAGGGATCAAAGACGAAAAGGGGTATAAGAGAAGGACCCCTGAACTAGGAAATCAAATCACTTCTGACAAGGAACCCTGTAACCAAGGACAAGAAGCCTGCTGATCTAAAGGACTGCCTACCCCTTCTGCCAGTGTGCTGTTGTTGGGGGAATCCTGCGGTGCTTCTTTATTTTTGCCAAGGAACTAGGAGAGAGGAACTGTGTGTGTACTCTCACGCTTGCTAAGAAAATCTCCAAGGACTGGAAGAGTGCCAGTCTCCTGTTGAAGTCACAGGGCTAAAAGACTTCACCTACTAAAAGTGCTATTGGCTGGAAGTGTGAATCCAGCACCTCTGAAAGAACCAGCAATCACGACGACCGGACGGTGGGCCCGACCGACGCCAGCAGCAACGCCAGTGAGTGGGAGTACGGCTCTAGCTCCGGAGGATCTCGTGTCTGCACCGCTGCTGATCGCATCAACCGTGTGCCCCTCGACGCCGTGAGCGCTGCTCACTCTGTGCAACTGCATCATCGACAACGCCTGCTGAGGCCTGATCGACACCGGAGACGCGACGCCGGATTGCTCGACGCCGCTGATCATCGTGTGCTTCATTTTCCTAAGGTACTGTGTTGTTGGGGGTCCGTGTGAATCCAGGCCCGACGCAGCGCTCCTCGCGGTCGACGCCGAACCTGTGGATTATCTTTGCCTCGACGTTGTGTAGCTCCCGTGTGAGTTACCCTGTTGCTAAGAACTTTGTTTCCAAGAAGAAGATTTGCTTGATACTAAAGACTTTTGTGCTAAAGAAGAAACTACCTTTGAACTATCCTTTTTCCTTCCCGAACGTATTTATTCTGATTGTGTACAGTTTTTCCGTTATTTGGTCTTGTGCTAAGTCTTATATAAAAATACTTATTTTTATAATACTACGGTGTCGTGTCCATTTGTAGTGTATTCACTGTGTTACTGTATGTGGTCATAATTGCTTAACGCACAGCCTCTGAGATAAGCCTATACTGCTCTGCCAAGCTACCGAGGGGGTGAGCAGGGGTTATCAAAGGGTGTGATCCCCTTGCCCTGACTAGAAAAGGAGTGTCCCTATTTGTCAGAAGTGTATACCTCTGCCAACTAGAGACAGCTGGTTCTAACAGCCAGGTTCTGAGCTGGGATGGTGCAGTTAGCTAAAAAACGGTGTTGGATCTAGCCCTGATCTCTTGACTGGGTGAGAGTATTCTGCTTAATTCAGAAACTTGGACCATCACCACCCCTTGTTCTTAAATATTTTGTCCACCATAAGCGTGGAAGGGTATACTCAGATGTGAGTCCCTTGCTCATTGCACCATCAGGAATCAAGCAAGCCGGGCCGACGACGGCTGAAATGCCAGAAACCGGTCCCCGGAAGCTTGTTTCCTTCCCAGTGTAAGAATTGGCTTGGTAGTTTGGTTTGCCCTGTTCCCATCATGCACTGGGACAGGAACAGACTAATTTGCATATAGCCAGGTTCTGAGCTGGGATGGTGCAGTGAGCTAAAAAACGGTTTTGGATCTAGCCCTGATCTCTTGACTGGGTGAGAGTATTCTGCTTAATTCAGAAACTCTGTCCATCACCACCCCTTGTTGTTAAATATTTTGTCCACCATAAGCGTGGAAGGGTATACTCAGTTGTGAGTCCCTTGCTCATTGCACCATCAGGATTCAAGCAAGCCGGGCCGACGACGGCTGAAATGACAGAAACCGGTCCCCGGAAGCTTGTTTCCTTCCCAGTGTAAGAATTGGCTTGGTAGTTTGGTTTGCCCTGTTCCCATCATGCACTGGGACAGGAACAGACTAATTTGCATATAGGAAGGTTCTGAGCTGGGATGGTGCAGTGAGCTAAAAATCGGTGTTGGATCTAGCCCTGATCTCTTGACTGGGTGAGAGTATTCTGCTTAATTCAGAAACTCGGACCATCACCACCCCTTGTTCTTAAATATTTTGTCCACCATAAGCGTGGAAGGTAATACTCAGATGTGAGTCCCTTGCTCATTGCACCATCAGGATTCAAGCAAGCCGGGCCGACGACGGCTGAAATGCCAGAAACCGGTCCCCTAAAGCTTGTTTCCTTCCCAGTGTAAGAATTGGCTTGGTAGTTTGGTTTGCCCTGTTCCCATCATGCACTGGGACAGGAACAGACTAATTTGCATATAGCCAGGTTCTGAGCTGGGATGGTGCAGTGAGCTAAAAAACGGTTTTGGATCTAGCCCTGATCTCTTGACTGGGTGAGAGTATTCTGCTTAATTCAGAAACTCTGTCCATCACCACCCCTTGTTGTTAAATATTTTGTCCACCATAAGCCTGGAAGGGTATACTCAGATGTGAGTCCCTTGCTCATTGCACCATCAGGATTCAAGCAAACCGGGCCGACGATGGCTGAAATGACAGCAACCGGTCCCCGGAAGCTTGTTTCCTTCCCAGTGTAAGAATTGGCTTGGTAGTTTGGTTTGCCCTGTTCCCATCATGCACTGGGACAGGAACAGACTAATTTGCATATAGCCAGGTTCTGAGCTGGGATGATGCAGTTAGCTAAAAAACGGTGTTGGATCTAGCCCTGATCTCTTGACTGGGTGAGAGTATGCTGCTTAATTCAGAAACTCTGTCCATCACCACCCCTTGTTGTTAAATATTTTGTCCACCATAAGCATGGAAGGGTATACTCAGATGTGAGTCCCTTGCTCATTGCACCATCAGGATTCAATCAAGCCGGGCCGACGACGGCTGAAATGCCAGAAACGAGTCCCCGGAAGCTTGTTTCCTTCCCAGTGTAAGAATTGGCTTGGTATTTTGGTTTGCCCTGTTCCCATTATGCACTGGGACAGGAACAGACAAATTTGCATATAGCCAGGTTCTGAGCTGGGATGGTGCAGTGAGCTAAAAAATTTTGTTGGATCTAGCCCTGATCTCTTGACTGGGTGAGAGTATTCTGCTTAATTCAGAAACTCTGTCCATCACCACCCCTCGTTGTTGAACAAAGAAATAGAGCAAGAAGACACAATTGCTGTAGAGATTGCTAGAGACAGTTCTCAAGACAGTCAGATTTCTACTTCATTGAGTCAGGATCCACTAGGAGGACCAATTATCCAAATTGAAGCTGCCACTGCCAAGGATGAGGTGGAAAGAACTATGGAACAAGCTCAAGAGGATGTAGTTAACTTAAAAAATTTGGTGAAACAACTAAACGTTGAGCAGAAACAGATATATGACGAAGTCACAGAACAGATTGAACATGGATTCTGTCATGAGAAAAAGAGTGCTCATGTACATCATTTAAGCCTGTCCGACTGAACGTGAGTGGAGAAGCGGGAACTGGAAAAAGTTTTCTGATTAAAGCAATTGCAACTTATCTGCAGAAAAGGACTGAATCACCGCTGTCTTGTGTAGTAACCGCTCCAACTGGGCTGGCAGCACATAACATTAAAGGGATTACTCTACATCGTTTACTGGTGCTACCAGTTGAGCATGATAATAAATTGCAATACAACAAGCTATCTGGAGATGCGTGTTCTGAAGTTTCCAGAGTCCTGAAGAAAAATTAAACTTCTTATCATTGATGAAGTAAGCATGGTCTCATATCTAATGCTTGCTTTTGTGCATTTGAGAATGCAAGAAATTCTTCGAACAGAGTATGATGTGTTATTTGGAGGGAAACACATTATTGTTTTTGGAGATCTACTGCAGTTGACTCCAGTGAAAGAACAACCAGTGTTTAAAATGCTCACGCATGAAGATACCAGCAAGTCCGTAGGAAGCATTGGAAACGTTAATATATAGTTATATTTCAAATATGCAGAACTGCTTCAAAACATGCGACAGGCAAAGGATGAAGATTATAAAAATATTCTACAAGATGTAAGAATCGGAAAACTAAATGAGCATGGGAAAGAAGCTTTACAAGCATGATTAATTTCAAATTTGTATCCAAATGAAAACATTCTTCCAGAGAATATTTTTAAGAAAATTACTGAGAACAAATTTGGGATATGTTTGATGCCAACTCTACAAGAATGTTCCATTTTCAACAACAAAATGTTATAATTAGAAAAAGAAGAGATTGTGAAACTGGGAGCTATAGATAAAATAGAGCATATGGGAGCAACAATTATTTTGTCAGAAAATTTGAAAACAATATTGGATTCATTAGAGAAGACTATATCTAAAACTGCTGGTTTTGAAAAGACTCTGAATGTATGTTTAAATTACGTATCATTTTGAAAAGGAATTTAAATGTTGAAAGAGGTCTGGTAAATGGAGCAATGGGTCATGTTGTTGATTTTGTGAATTTTACAAATAAAGATGGAATTTCATTTTTAAAAATTAAATTTGATGGCATTGAGCAAGTTCAACAAATCAGTCATTGTTCTGCTAGATTTTTGCTTGTAAAAGACCTTTATGTTCGCCGAAAACAGTTTCCTGTTTGTTTGGCATATGCGGTGACAATTCATAAATCTCAAGGTTTAAGTGTAGATAGTGCTTTGGTGAACATTGGAAGTTCTGTGTTTAAAGAGGGTATGGCATATGAGGCATTATCACGAGTCAGAACTTTATCAGGATTGTACTTGTTTAAGTGTGATGAGACAAAGATTTGTGTAGATTTAGATTGTGTTAAAGAATACAATAGGTTAAGAAGAGAGTATTCTACACATTTGCCTCAATATCCTCTGTTTGAAAAAGGTATGGTAGGCCGAAAAAGAAGAAATGAGAATAATTGCAGTGAGGTAGTAGCAAAAAGACAAAAAGTAGATAAAACTATAATTGTAAGAAGAAAGAAAAATGATTCTGTTGAAGATGTTGTTGGATTTCAGTTTGAAAACAGTTCTGGTGTCAACTGCTATGCTAATGTAGTGGTTAATGTTGTTTTTTCTCTTCAAACTTCACAAGAACAGATTGTTGAAAATCGGGATCAAAGATTCTGCGGTTTATTGAATTCTGTGTTTGAGAAATGTAGCAGTGATAGAGCAAAAATAGAAAGAGAAATAGAAAGTATTTCAGAAATTCGAAATCTTTTAGACATATGTTCTGGTCAAAAAGAATTTTCACAGAACATTCAGCAGGATTGCCAGGAATTTTTAATGTATATGTTTGGTGTATTGGAATATGAAGGTGTAGATGTAGAAAATCTCTTTAGCCTTTCTTATCAATGGCAGCATGACTGCGATAATTGTAGTTTATCAAGTAGTACTAGAAAAGACACTGAAAGATTTATATATTTGACCTTACCAGACTGCAAATCAGTGTCTTTTAATAATCTAGTTAAAGCAGCTGATCATATTATGGTGTGTACCCAATGTAAGTGTCCAATGCTGTCCACATTATTTATACAAACTTATGGTCAGTATGTCATTTTAATGTTCCAACGATGTAGACCTGATGGAACTAAATTGACAACTTCTATTAAAAATTTCGTGGCTTCTCAGTTATCAATTTCAAGAAGAACCTTTGCAACTGTAGCTATTATTTATCATGACGGTCCTTCGACAACATCAGGGCATTATACAGCTTATTTAAAATGTCGAAAAGGTTGGACTTACTGTAATGATACTCATTTGACTTTCAAACAACGTTTGCCTTTTGACTTAAAAAATTCTTACCTAGTGTTTTTAGAACCAAAATTTAAGTAAAGGTAATTGGCCTATGAAGACGGGAGCAGTTAATAAAAGTTAGTCTACTGTTTAAAATTATATTGTGAGTAAAAGTGATCAACATAAGATAAAAAATTAAGTTCTCATACAGGTACTGTAAGTGGATCTCATAGTAAGTGATATCAGTATTATAGGAAATGTTGAACATGAGTGATCCAGAGATGGGAATATGAATATTTAAACATTGTGAAAATGTTGTATGAGCTTTTCTTTCAGACCGTCGTGAAAACGGTAATTTCAGACATTCTTTTGAGTAATTTAAAAACATACTGATATATCTGAGACTATTTGGCCGCAAGGAAAGGTGAAGGAATGAGCAAAGAGTCATAACTTAACACAAGGAGGAAATTAAAACATTGAGACATATTTCAGATGTTCTTGGAGCTTTTTTTATAGAAAGTCGATGAAATGGAAGTTTTAGAGAACAGCAGAGTATTTTCCAACAAAAAGGACCTTCACGATCTACTATTTGGCCTCAAGGAGAAGTAAGTGAATCAAAGATTTTGTACATATGTGATTTGTACGTTTATATGGTTTTTTTTAAACACAATATTTTAGATTGTGGCTTTTTTTCCCGCTGTCATATGATGAATAATATGAACTCACTATTTTTAGTGAAATTCAATATATTCTGAGAACAACAAAAATAAACTATTTAACATGTTGTACAATTTATACTATAGTTCGCTCCTTTTCCCTCAATCCTTCTATATTATCCTCACTCCCTTTATCCCTTCACTCTGTGACTCCCCTTCACTCACTCTCAATCATCTTCCATTCCTCATTCTTGTAAATGCATCCTCAATCAGACTCCTTTCTCTCTCACTCATTCCCCTTTTATTTACTCCTCTATTCCTGATTTAGTTTTGCTAACTCACATTCTTTTAGTATCTTACTTACCTTCAGTTCATTTCTTTTCTTCTCTTCCTCTCTGTCACTGAATGAATCTGCCTTACTCTTAGTAATTTGCTCTCCTTCTATTTCTTTTTGCCTCTTTTTGTCCTTCTACATTACTTTAATTCCCTTTCTGTGTCCTTCACTCTTACTTCATTTCTTAGTACACTTTTATAATTTTTAACCTCTTGACCTGTCTCTTCTATTTTTAAATATATATTTTACTAATTATAACTTATTTTTTTTCTCTTTCACAGATATAAAGTGTAGTAAAAATATGTAATTAAGTTTACATTAATTATATGGTAAGTGTGACAAAAAAATGTAGTTTGTCATCAACCTTTGCTTTAACCTCACTACTTTTCTCTCACCCTACCTCACCCCTGTTTCCTTACTCTGCTTCCCTCACTTATTCTTATCCTCCATGTTTACTTCTCTTTTCCTTACTTTCCTACCACATTCAACTTCTTTCAGTCCCCCTGCTTTACTTCCCTTACCCTGTGTTCGCTTCGTTCACTGCCTCATTTCCTTTCCCTTACTCCCTTACTTCACTCCTCTCACTTCTTCTCTCAGTCCCTCTGTCCTCACAGTTCCTCACTCCTGTTCCCTCACTCCGTCTCTATTACCCTCACTGTCTCTGTCCTCTCACTCTGTCACTACTCTTTCGTCATGCTCACTCCCTATAACTCACCCACACTCCTTCACTTACCTTTCTTTTCTGCTACACTCAGTCCATTTCTGTCACTCCTTCCTTTACTCTCTCTGTCTTTTCTCCCTGTCACTCCCCATGTCTTGCCCTTATTCAATTTTATCCACCCTCTTTCACCCGTTTACTTACACTCACTGTTCTTTTCTTACCCTCCCTCACCGCTGTTCCTTTACTCCGGTTCCATCACTACCCCTCATTCCCCATCCTTTACTTTCCTTCCTTTACTTTCAACACCCACTCACATTCTCACAGTACCTCTGCTTTAATCTTCTTCCTCTCTCTTCTCTTCTTTCGCTCTCTTATTCATTTTCCTTTTCTCATTTACACCCTCTTACACCTTTTCTCTGTCTTACTATCTATTACACAGTTCCTCTGTGTTCCTCCCTCTAGCTCTCTTTCTCTTAACATCGCTCTCTCTGTCCCCTTTCCTCATGGGTGATGTCACTGACCTTGTCATGAGTGATGTAATATGTGACATCATCAGCAGTGCATTGCAGGCGCGCAAGTTATAGTGAGTCCAACTAACTATAATGTGGGAATTTCAATGGTTTTATGTCAGTAAAATTTCCAGCTAACTATAACTGGTGTCAAACCTATGGTTTTTTCAGTGAATATATATATTTATATATATATATATATATACATATGAGGCTGTGGCGGTACAGGGGACGCAAGGGGAGACTTGAGGAGCGGACAATCGGCACTATGTGCCATCAAGCCTGCTTACATCTGGGGACCGCAACAAGGAAGCATCTTCCTACTCCTGCTATTTTCCACATACCTGCAGTGCTGCAACACAGCATGGTGGGTGCTGTAGTCCAAGGATCACGACGGACTGCAACAGGTGTATGCATTCACCAGCGGGGAGGAGCGGTCCAGCCTGCACTATTCTAAAGGCAGCGAGAAAGGACTATGGTGATGTCAAATTGTAACGGTGCTGGGTGCTGAGGAAGGCAAAGGACCGAAATGCATTCGCAGCCACTGGAGCAGTTGTTTGTTCAATAAAGTCTCTCCAAACCGTCTCCATGGGTTCCTCCTCTTTCCTTGGAGGGAGATTTATACCATACATATATATATATTCACTGAAAAAAACAAAGGTTTCAGCCACATTATAGTTAGGAATTAGCATTTAAAAAACCTTAGAAATTCACTGAAAAAACCATAGGTTTCAGCCATGTTATAGTTAGGAATTAGCATTTAAAAAACCTTAAAAATTCACTGTAAAAAACCATAGGTTCCATCCATGTTATAGTTAGCTGGACATTTCTCTCATACAAAACCATTGAATTTCCTCTCTTATAGTTAGTTCAGCTATAACTTGCGCGCCCGCTATGCACTGCTGATGACGTCACATATTTCATCACTTATGACATGGTCGGTGATATCACTCCTGAAACTCCTGGATGTGTATGTAGATTTTGGAATTACTGAATAGGTTGTTCTAACTGGTATTGGTATCTCCATTTTTTTGAACATTTTAGTTTCTATTTTTATATGTGTGTATCAAGGGTTATATTACGCTGAGAGTAGGTATGCCACTCTTTCACAAGGATGATGACCTCAGTAATGTCATCAGTGATGTCATTTGAGATGTCATCAGTGATGTCATGAGTGATGTCACTAACCATGTCATGAGTGATGTAATATGTGACGTCATCAGCAGTGCATTGCGGGCGCGCGAGTTATAGTTAGCTGAACGAACTATAACCACAATGGTTTTGTATGAGAGAAATGTCCAGCTGACTATGTAATGTAATGTAATGTAATGTAATGGACATTTATACCGCGCTACTTCCACTCCAAGGAGTATCTTGGCGCTTACACAACTCAGATGGAAAGTTGGAAAAGGAAAAAGATGTCCTAATCTCTTCACACACATTACACCAGAGTCCTGCACACGGCGTCAGGCAGAGAGAAAATCCAGGTTTTCAATGCCTTCCTGAAGGAAGCTTCTTGAGAGAAAGACCGCAGGGAAAGGGGGAGTTTATTCCAGGCCTTAGTTCTAAGAACGAAGATGGATTTGCCACCCTTAGAGGTCAGTTTGAAATGGGGTGTAGAGAGTAGGTTCTGGTTTGTGGATCTCTCTATAACATCGATGAAACCATTCTTTTTCTCTGTGAATTTCTAAGGTTTTTTAAATACTAATTCCTAACTATAATGTGTCTGAAACCTATGGTTTTTTCAGTGAATATATATATATATATATACCTACTGGCGATAGCCAGTAGGTATATATAGTTAGGATTTTTTCTCTATGGAACATTTGAAAATTCTATGCCTAATAACTTTGGCGTTTGTGGACAGAATCGGCTGAAATTTTCAGGAACATGGCACATATTGTTTCTGAGCAGCCCCTGAAAATTTGGGGGGGTTTCGTCAAGGGGGGGCCGAGAAAAAATGGGGGTCCCAAAACGCGTTTTTCCCATGTTAATTTCCATAGGGCCTTTGGCCTCACTTTTAGCTCGAACGGCTGAATGGATTTGCACGAAACTTGGCAAAATTGTAGGGACTGTTAGCCTGATGTGCCTTTGCTAGGTCTCAATATATGTGCTCCAGTGGATTTTGAGAAATTAACATTCAAAACAAGATACATATCTGTAACAGCGCTCCGGGCTGCGCTCCGGTCCGCTTACTTTTCGCGAAACGAAACTTTGCGATGCGAAGCTGATTGGCTCCCCGGTGTCTGTCAACATTCTAAACAGTCCGGAGCGGCCGCCATCTTATCTCTCGGTAGGATCGAGAGACAAGAGGAGACCAAAACAAAGGGGGAAATGAAGGAAAGGGGGCAAGGTATACCCCTCTTGACCCCCTAGGAATGTTGTTGGGGTTATTAAAGGGTCCCGTGGGGAAAAAAAAAAATATATATATTTTTCACGGTAGAAGCGTTTCCCGGGCCGCGAACTGGGCCGCAAACTGGTAGCGAAACGGGAATTCGCCATTTTGTGCTTCGTTTTAATTAAATTACTAGGTATAAGGGGGTGCGGGAGACGTATCCTAATCCCTTATGTTTTCTGAGGGTGGCTGAGGAGGCTCATATATGTTGATACATGTCTTCCAGCGGCTGTGCGTGAGCTTTTTTTTTTTTTGCTGCGTGACGTCTGTTAACATTTGATTCGATGGAAATCAGGAAGTGTTGACCGCCAATTTGTCAGTGCGATAAAATATTTTGTTATAAATGAATCCTTTTGATAAACATTGTCTGCGCCATCTTGCCTTTTTTCCAATGCCACAATTTTGTCGTGCACGGCAGCCATTTAAATGCCAGGCCGGTCCCAGGCTATCACCTAGCCCTGCGGATGTAGTTTATGGCCCCAGCTGTAGAGAATCCAGACATGCCAACCCTCCCGATTCAGGCGTGAGACTACTGATTTCAGTGCTAGTCTCCCGCCTCCCGATTTCTGCAAGCAAAAACCCGGGGGCATATTACCAACAACGATTTTTATCGCAGATAAACCTTGCTATTAGCAAGGTTTTATCGCAAATGCGATAAAAAACGGCCGCAATGCATGAGTATCGCTGAAAAGTCAGCGATATTCATGCATTATCGAGCAAATGCTCTTAGCCATGTTATCCACCTCCCATTGGATAACATGGCTAAGAACTTTCAGTGCTAGTCTCCCGCCTCCCGATTTCTGCAAGCAAAAACCCGGGGGCATATTACCAACAACTAGCGATAATTTTTGTCTCTAACTTGTTTAGAGACAAAAATTATCGCCGCACATCGGCGATTTTTATCGCAGATAAACCTTGCTATTAGCAAGGTTTATCGCAAATGCGATAAAAAACGGCCGCAATGCATGAATATCGCTGAAAAGTCAGCGATATTCATGCATTATCGAGCAAATGCTCTTAGACATGTTATCCACCTCCCATTGGATAACATGGCTAAGAACTGCTCAGGGCAGGTGTTAGCTTTTGGAGATATTCGCGCTTAGCGCGAATATCTCCAAAAGTTGGTAATAGGAGATAGCGATGTTAGGGACTGTTTCCAGTCGCTAACATCTTGGCACGCCCACTTTGCATGTCATTAGTGATAAATATCACTGAAATGCAAAGCGGGGCCCAAGATGGTCGCTATCTCCTTTTAGCTGTTACTAACTGGTGTTAGCGACAGCTTGGTAATAGGGAGATAATTTTATCTCCGCTTTCTTGGCTTTTAAAGCCAAAAAAGTGGAGATAAACCCCCTTGATAATATGCCCCACGATTCCTCGGGGGTTTCAGCTGACAAGGCTTGGTATTGTGTTACGTGGTAATTGTTCCAGGAAACGTCAGAGGGGTTCTAGAAGGGGTGATAAACCATTTAAGCCTGATGAACAAGCGCATGGTCTTTTAAAGATCTGTGAAGTACTCGGGGCGGCGGTGTGTGTGTGTCCTCTTTCAGAAGCGGGCGGGGGGGGGAGGCACTGCCAGCAACTTGCCAGGCCAGGCAGTGTTCAACACTTGCATCACCCTTTCTCTGCCTGGTATTGCTCTCCATGCTTCGGAAAGGTAAGAAAAAGAACGTGCATTTGAGTTTGAAATGTCCGATCCTGTAGCAGTACACTTGCAAAGCCCACACATGACAATAACCCGATTCAAGGCCCCATTCACCCGATTTTTTTAAAATATATAGCACTCCAACAAAGTAGGATTATAAAACTTTATTAACTTTTAAATATAACGAACGGAACAAAAACTGTAAAAACATTAAAACATTTTTGACAAAAAAAAGCAACAATGGTCAGAAGCTGTCTTTTGTGCGAATAGTCCCAAGGCAGCACAACGTGCTGAGTTCTGGACGGCACCCAGGTGATGTCACCTGGGTGCCGCACTGGTTTTGGTATCCTACAATGCTGCTCCGAAAATTGGCGTGGGGCGTCCTGGGTGGTGCGGGGGGAGGCCTCGTCAGTAGCGGTCTGTTGTGCGAATAGTCCCAAGGCAGCAGAACGCGCTGAGATATGGATGGCACCCAGGTGATGTCCAGTAAACTGCTGCACTGGTTTTGGTATCCTACAATGCTGCTCCGAAAATTGGCGTGGGGCGGCCCGGGGGGGCGTGGGGGAGGCGGCGTGAACGGGCCTCCCCAGGTGGCGGCCATCCAGATGAGTTGCGCCCGCTCTTGCGGCTACAGCGTCTCGCTCACCATGTAGTTGAGTTGCTCCCACTCTTGCAGTGCAGCGATAGGCGGCTGCCACAGGACTCTTAAAATGGCGGACGGCTCTTCGGTTTTGGGCCTGGTCCACTAAAATGGCCCTGGGACACCTTGGAACTCGGACGCTTGCCTGCTTGGGCTTGGGCTCCATTCTCGAAAGCGTCCCCTCAGCCGTGAAGATTCTACAAAAGTCTTGGGGGCCCTCGACTCCTGCAGGCTTCCGGTGGGGAGCGGCTGCCATGATTGCTCGCGGAATGACCACGACGGAGCCACGAGATGGTGGTGCTCTCATGCTGACGCCAGCTTCAGTCTGAATCATCCAGAAACAAGGTGGGGCTTTCATCGTTTGGGAAAAAAAAATGTTATAAACCAATGAAAAGTGTTATTTTTAGGTCATATGACCAAGCCTTCCATCTTTAGGAAACCAAAAGTAAAATGAACCAATGAAAAGTTTTATAAACAAGTCACATGACCTGTTATGCGGCATAGGGCTACAAAAAGCGTAGAAAATCCGTTGGCACGTGAGGCGGCGTCAGTAGCGGACCGATGTGCGAATAGGCCAAAGGCAGCACAACGCGCCGAGATCCGGATGGCACCGAGTTAGTGTCCAGCAAGTTGCTGCACTGGTGTGGCTATCCTACAATGCTGCGCCGAAAGTCGGCGTGGGGCGCCCCGTTGGCCTGTGAGGTCGCGTCAGTCAGTGGGGGCTGTGCGTCTCCCCCAAGATGGAGGCTCCTCGGCTGCAGTGGGGCGCCCCTTAGCGTTTCACTCGCCGTCCAACTGAGTTGCGTCCGCACTTGCGGCTACAGTAGGCCGAAGGCAGCACAACGCGCCGAGATCCGGGTGGCACCGAGGTGGTGTCCAGCAAATTGCCGCACTGGTGTGGCCATCCTACAATGCTGCGCCGAAAGACGGCGTGTCCAGCTGAGTTCCGGTCACTTTTGTGGTACAGTGACTCGAACGCGCCGAGATCCGGATGGCACCGAGGTGGTGTTCAGCAAGTTGCCGCACTGGTGTGGCCATCCTACAATGCTGCGCCGAAAGTCGGCGTGGGGTGCCCCGTTGGCTTATGAGGTGATGTCAGTAGTGGACCGATGTGTGAATAGGTCGGAACCAGCACAAGGCGCCAAGATCCGAATGGCAAGTCCTGGATGTTGAGTGCCATAGTTGAGAGTTCTGAGCAGTGCTTGTAAGACTGTCTGAAGCTTATTTGCACCTGCTGCAGCTTCACTATTGCCCTGGTGTGGCCAAAGGTCGCACATGACATAGGCGGCTGGCTCCCGAGGTCCGGCGGAACTTTTTTCCTTTTCCTTTCTGCTTCTTGTCCCACAATCCGTTTCATCTGAAGACACAACCAGGTCCCTGAATGTGTGCAGGGGGACGCTATTGATTGAATGAAAATGGCGGCTTGACACAAAGCTGACTCAAGCGTTGCTGTTGATGCTATACAGACAAAAATTGGTTTTCAGTTTGTACATTCTTCAGGATTTTTTTTTCCATCCAAGGCTGATTGAGAGTTTGTAGAAAAATGGCTTCAGATTTTCCACATATTACTCTTCAACATTCTTCCTAAATGTAACAATGTGAGACTCACTAGGAGAACGGCTGTTTATCTTTCCTTTCAACACCATCAACCATCAACACCATCTTGTAGCATAAAGGGCCGAAAGGGGTTCTGGTCTGGCCGATGGTTGGTGGAGACATTTTGACTATATCTTGGACCTGCCCGGCCTCGCCCAAAATGGCGCCGGTATAAATGGGACTCGTAACTCCTTGTTGTGTACTGGTTGAACAACCTTGATATCACGAGATATGAATGCAGTTTTGATGCTCATGGCGGGCGGGGACGAGAATTGATTGAATATTTCGACATCCCTATTGATATTAAGTTCTGATGTGTTATTGATTACTGTACTATTGAAAGTTCGAATTTCAGTTTGCTCCGTGGCCGGCCCACGTGGTTATAGGCCCGTATTTGTATGCTGACATTTTCACAATAAAGGTTTTTAAAACAAAACGTGGTAGTAGTATTTACATTGGTAAAGTTTTTACTTTTATTCACTGTTTTCGAATCAGTAAAAGGCAAGTGAAATAAAGCAGTCCAATTACATGACGGATAAAAGGTATAATACGTAGGAACGCAGTAAAGATAAATGGTCAAGGGCAGTTGTGTTTTCCACTCCTGCAACATAAATCCCATAGGGAATTAATCCTAACTATATATACCTACTGGCGATAGCCAGTAGGTATATATAGTTAGGATTTTTTCTCTATGGAACTTTTGAAAATTCTATGCCTAATAACTTTGGCGTTTGTGGACGGAATTGGCTGAAATTTTCAGGAAAACGGCACATTTTGTTTCTGAGCAGCCCCTGGAAATTTGGGGGGGGTTCGTCAAGGGGGGACCGAGAAAAAAGGGGGGTCCCAAAACGCGTTTTTCCCATGTTAATTTCCATAGGGCGGTTGGACTCACTTTTAGCCCGAACGGCTGAATGGATTTCCACGAAACTTGGCAAAATTGTAGGGACTGTTAGCCCGATGTGCCTTTGCTAGGTCTCAATATATGTGCTTCAGTGAATTTTGAGAAATTAACGTTTAAAACAAGATATATATCTGTAACAGCGCTCCGGGCAGCGCTCCGGTTCGCGTACTTTTCGCTTATCGGAACTTTGCGAAGCGAAGCTGATTGGCTCTCCGGTGTCTGTCAACATTCTAAACAGTCCGGAGCGGCCGCCATCTCGGTAGGATCGAGAGACAAGAGGAGGCCAAAACAAAGGGGGAAATGAAGGAAAGGGGGCAAGGTAGACCCCTTCTGACCCCCTAGGATTGATGAGGGGATATTATAGAGCCACGCTGGGCCCAAAAAAAAAAAAAATCCGATTTTTTCGCCGTAGAGACGCGTCTTGGTACGCGAACCGGGCAGCTAACCGGGCAGCTAACCGGGAAGCTAACCGGCAGTGTAACGGGAGTCTGACGAGTAGCTGATTGGCTGTCAACATTGTAAACAGTCCGGAGCGGCAGCCATCTTGTCTCTCGGTAGGATCGAGAGACAAGAGGAGGCCAAAACAAAGGGGGAAATGAAGGAAAGGGGGCAAGGTAGACCCCTTCTGACCCCCTAGGATTGATGAGGGGATATTATAGAGCCACGCTGGGCCCAAAAAAAAAAAAATCCGATTTTTTCGCCGTAGAGACGCGTCTTGGTACGCGAACCGGGCAGCTAACCGGGCAGCTAACCGGGAAGCTAACCGGCAGTGTAACGGGAGTCTGACGAGTAGCTGATTGGCTGTCAACATTGTAAACAGTCCGGAGCGGCAGCCATCTTGTCTCTCGGTAGGATCGAGAGACAAGAGGAGGCCAAAACAAAGGGGGAAATGAAGGAAAGGGGCAAGGTAGACCCCTTCTGACCCCCTAGGATTGATGAGGGGATATTATAGAGCCACGCTGGGCCCAAAAAAAAAAAAAAAAAAATTCCGATTTTTTCGCCGTAGAGACGCGTCTTGGTACGCGAACCGGGCAGCTAACCGGGAAGCTAACCGGCAGTGTAACGGGAGTCTGACGAGTAGCTGATTGGCTGTCAACATTGTAAACAGTCCGGAGCGGCCGCCATCTTGTCTCTCGGTAGGATCGAGAGACAAGAGGAGGCCAAAACAAAGGGGGAAATGAAGGAAAGGGGCAAGGTAGACCCCTTCTGACCCCCTAGGATTGATGAGGGGATATTATAGAGCCACGCTGGGCCCAAAAAAAAAAAAAAAAAATCCGATTTTTTCGCCGTAGAGACGCGTCTTGGTACGCGAACCGGGCAGCTAACCGGACAGCTAACCGGCAGTGTAACGGGAGTCTGAGGAGAAGCTGATTGGCTGTTATCATTGTAAACAGTCTGGAGCGGCCGCCATCTTGTCTCTCTGTGGGATCGAGAGACAAGAGGTGGAAAAAAAAAAGGTGTAAATGAATGAAAGGGGTAAGGCAAACCCCTCCTGAACCCCTAGGATTGATGAGGGGGCTATTAAAGTTCCCTGGGGGGTGAAAAAAAAAATTGCGATTTTTCGCGTTAAAGGTGCTTCCTGGTGTTAACCGGGCAGCTAACCGGCAGCGTAACGGGAGTCCGGCATATTGTGTTTTTTGAACGTTTGTGATATGTGCACGTGTGGATTTTGTCTAATTAAGGTTAAAAAAATATATATATATCTTTAAGCGTGTTCTGGCGCGCTTACGTTTTGGGTTTGGTTTGCGCTGCAGAGACGATACGTCACGGTTATGCGATGCATCATGAGGCATCTCACGGGCTACGTGATACGTCACTTAATAAAGAATATATTTTACAGCTATAGATATTAGCTTTTAAAAAACCAATGAAATTCACAAAAAAAAACATAGGTTATAGACCATATATAGTTAGGAATTTGCATTTACAAAACCTTGAAAATTCACTGAAAAAACCATAGGTTATAGACCATATATAGTTAGGGATTAGCATTTAAAAAACCTTATTTTACTCGCACAAAACCATTGAAATTCCATATATAGTTAGATGCACTAACTATATATCGCGGACCCGCAATCCACTGCTAATGATGTCACATATTACATCATTCATGACATGGTCAGTGACATCACTGATGACATCACTAATGACATCTCAAATGACATCACTGGTGACATCTCAAATGACATCACTGATGACATCACTGACATCTCATTTGACATTACTGATTACATCACTGGTGATATCATTTATGTGATAATACATCTTCAGGCTCTAATATAACCTTAGATACACTCAGTGTAAACAGGCACTCACAGACTGTCACACATCCATGGAGTTACCCACACACCTAGTCAGTCATGCAAAGAATCAATCACACCTCCATTTCCTCAACTATACAGTTATACACACCTTACTTATTCAAACATATACTAACACATATTTACTCTCTTATACAGTCCTTGATACAAGTTCACAATGATTCATACAGCCACTCTCACATTCACTGGCTCTTATGTTCAGTTATTTATATATGTCAACTCTCACATGGAGTGTGTTTTACATATGTACTTACTTTGATATGTAGAACTGAGATATCCATTCACTCACCAATATACTCATGCACACAGTCAACTGTCCATACAGCTGTTTCTACATGCACTTTTGAACCCATACACCTAGGGAATCAACTGCTCACACATCTATGCACAGAGTTATACACCTCCCAGCCACCCACACACATACTCAGTCTCCCATACAAATATTTGGGCAACCATTCAATAACCCATATAGTTACTGATATAGCTACTGATTTAAACATGCAGCAGTTTACAGAAGAACATAAATAATGATTGCCAAATTAAGACACTTTAATCACTAACCCATGCACTCAGTGAGACACATTTAATCATTCTCTCATACAGTCAGTCATGCACCTACTAAATCCTTCATCCAGACACTTATACATCCACTCATTCTTCAATATGTAAGACATATTTTAACTTTACAGAAACATACAGTCACTGGGTGTTGTCATCAGTGATGTCATCAGTGATGTCATTTGAGATGTCATCAGTGATGTCATCAGTGATGTCACTGACCATGTCATGAATGATGTAATATGTGACATCATTAGCAGTGGATTGCGGGTCCGCGATATATAGTTAGTGCATCTAACTATATATGGAATTTCAATGGTTTTGTGCGAGTAAAATAAGGTTTTTTAAATGCTAATCCCTAACTATATATGGTCTATAACCTATGGTTTTTTCAGTGAATTTTCAAGGTTTTGTAAATGCAAATTCCTAACTATATATGGTCTATAACCTATGGTTTTTTCTGTGAATTTATATATATATATATATATATATATATATATATTCACTGAAAAAACCATAGGTTTCACACCAGTTATAGTTAGCTGGAAATTTTACTAATATAAAACCATTGAAATTCCCACGTTATAGTTAGTCGGACTCACTATAACTTGCGCGTGCAATGCACTGCTGATGACATCACATATTACATCACTCATGACATGGTCAGTGACATCACTCATGACATCACTGATGACACCATCCTTGTGACACAGTGACAGACCTCCTCTCAGTGTAAAGTAACCCTTCAGACACATATTCAAAAATAGAAATTGAAATTTTTTAAAAATGGACATACCTATATCAGTTACAACAAGCAATTCTGTACTTCCACTATCTATATACACATCCACTCATTCACCAACAGTTCTATATAGTCACTCATACATATACTCACTGATCATATGAAGAGATACACCTATACATCCTGTTACACACCGACATTCATCCAAAAGTTACTCACACACATATTCACACGTGCAAATAAACTATTGAACAACCATTTATTTGAATATAGAGTTATACACACACTTCCACCTTACTTCTATTGAAAATTACACATATTTATTCTCTTAAACAATCACTTATAGAAACACATACTTATTTAAACAGGAAATCTTACAATCTCTTACTCTCACATATACTCACTTATATACATCAATATTCATATATACTAGATTAAAACATATGTAGTTACTGATAAAGACACTACTGAGACAGTCATTCACTCACTAACAAACACAGATAGACACTCATCCACCCATACAGTCCTGTACATATGCTGTCTTCAAAACACATACAAACAAAGAGTCAGTCACTCATGCATCTATGTGCTAAGTAATACCCTTTAAACCATATAGACACTCATACTGATACTAATAAAAATATCAAATAACCCATATACATACGCATGTAGCTACTTATCAACACATGTAGCCACTTATACACAAAGTGAAACACTAATATATGTATTTAAATATTTAAACATAACTCACTAATATTTATTTTTCAGAAAGACACATATTCACTGGATGGTGTCATCAGTGATGTCATGAGTGATGTCACTGACCATGTCATGAGTGATGTAATATGTGATGTCATCAGCAGTGCATTGCACGCGCAAGTTATAGTGAGTCCGACTAACTATAACGTGGGAATTCCAATGGTTTTATATTAGTAAAATTTCCAGCTAACTATAACTGGTGTGAAACCTATGGTTTTTTCAGTGAATTTCATAGGTTTTTTAAATGCTAATTCCTTTGCATATCGAGTTTCTAACCTTTTTTTTTTTTACAATTTGCTGTTTTTTTTTAAGTATTAATTTTTTTTATATAATTTTTTTCTTTTGCGCTCTGGGTGCGCGCTCCGGGAAGCTTTCAGCTAAGCTCTCCGGTAAGCTTTTCCGAGAGCTCATCTGAAAGCGCACCCAGAGCGCAACTGTCGTTCGTGAAAAAAAATATGAATGAAAAGTTAATAATAATGCAAAACATTTCGTACCATACAAAAATAAGGAAAATGATTATGCATTTCTATAAAAGATTGATGACGTCACTTCGGCGCGCAACGTAAGTGCCCTCGGAAGCGCCTACGTTCGCGGCGCATAAACGCACGCAAAAGCGCCTCCGATCGCGCCACGTTTGCGCCCCGGAAGCGCCTACGATCGCGCTGCGTAAACGCACCCGGAAGTGCACCGGAGCGCGCAGCGTAAACGCGTCGGGTCATGTGACCCTAAAATAACACTTTTCATTGGTTGCTAACAGTTTTTTTTTACAATGAATGAAATCCCCACCCATTTCCTTCACTTCTTCTTTCACTTTTGTGACTGAAAGACCTGCCTTTTTTGCTGTTGCATATTTCTTGGATAATCATGGCTGCCAGACCATCCAGCAGTGAAGATGACTCCAATGATTTCATTGATGAAGAGCCTCCTCAGCCGAAGGTGAAAGAGCATTTCATCTGGAAATTTTTTAAGTGTCCAGCAGACCAGAAAAAGGTGAATGCACCAAAAGTAGAGTGCAGGATCTGCAAACAGGTCCTGTCACGGGGTAACCCCCAAAAAAAGTACTCTTTTGGGAACTTTACGATGATCCGACATGTGGAGAGGAGGCACCCCCAGAATTTTTCCCGGGAAAGTGTCAGGGCTCTGGCACAAGAGGTTTCCAGAGATGGGGCCTCTACATCAACCGGAGGAGCAACTTCTTCTGGGAGAGGGCAATCGCAGGAGCAGGTGCCAAACATACAACCTGCTTTTAACCATGGTGTCCTCAGATGCAGATACTGCAATCAACTCCTCACCTATGGGGAGCAAAGTGTCCAGCTCATGGTTCGAGCATTGGAGAACCATCGCTGCCCTTCCCACCCCTAATTTTTTTGTTTTCTTTTTGCTCCTGTTGAGCAGTTTCCATTCCCTGTTTTTGTTCCTGTTCAGTTAAAAGAAGAAAACCAAAAGTTCTTTTCAGAACTACCTCCAATTCTCATCAAAGAGCTATATTCTTAAAAAATGAAGAGTAAGTGAAATATAGTGCATTGATAATTGAAAGGAGAATGAGTAAGAAAGAACAGAAAGGTATGAGAGGTGAAAGGAAGTGAAGTAGGAGGAATGAAAGAAGATGAGTGTTAGAAAAGAAAGTTATGACACAGTGAATAAACTGGAGGCCTCATTTCTGAAAAGTGACGCATCGCTACGTGAAAACAGCGATGCGTCACTTTTCTGGACGCACTCCTTATGACATTCCAGATATGTCATATTTAATATATGACTAATCAATTCGCAAGGAGTTACAGATATGTCAGTATTTCTGACGTATCTGTAAACACAAAAGTAACGCATTGCAGGAGTGCGTCACAAAAGTGACGCAACTCCAGTAATGTGTCCTTTCACATGGAAAAAGCACCATGTGAAAGGTTTGCTGTGAAGCAGGCGCAAGATTTTGGCGCAACAGCATCCTAAAAGTGACGCACTGCGTCATTATTACCAAGCTTTTTGCAAGGAACACCCCCTCTGCATGCATTATACATGACACTATTTTTTTAAAAGTGACGCATCTAGGTACATGGGTCACTTTTTAAAACTCTGCGCCACATTGTATCTGCATCAGGTATAATGTATGCAGAGGGGGCAATCCCTCGCAAAAAGCTTGGTAATAACGACGTACTGAAATCTATAAGATTTCTCTGCGTCACTTTTAGGATGCTGTTGCGTCAAAATCTTGCGCCTGCCTCGCGTCACTTTCATGTTTACAGATATGTGAGAAATACTGACGTATCTGTAACTCCTTGCAACATGATTCGTCATACATTAAATATGACACATCTGGAATGTCATAAGGACTGTAGACAGAAAAGTGACGCATCACACCAGCAGTGTAATAAAATGTGCCTCGTTGCACTATATTTAAAGGATGCAACACCATCCTAAAAGTGACGCAGTGAATTCTCAAACATTTCACTGCGTCGCTATTACAAAGCTTTTTGTGGAGGAACACCCCCTCTGCATGCATTATACCTCACGCAGATATAATGTGGCGCTTGATTTTAAAATGTGACCCATCTACCTAGATACGTCACTTTTTAAATATAACGCAACAAGGCACATTTTTTTTACACCACTGGTGCGATGCGTCACTTTTCTGTGCGCACTCCTTATGACATTCCAAGTAACGCATTGCTGGAGTGCGTCACAAAAGTGACGCAACTCCAGTAATGCGTCCTTTCAAATGGGGAAAGCAGCATGTGAAAGGTCTTGCCTCAGTCTAACACCTGCTGTAAAGCAGGCACAATATTTTGACGCAACAGCATCCTAAAACTGACGCAGTGAAATCTCAAAGATTTCACTGCCTCCCTATTACAAAGCTTTTTGCGGGAGAACACCCCCTCTGCATGCATTATACCTGACGCTATTTTTAAATAATGACGCATCTAGGTACATGGGTCACTTTTTAAAACTTTGCGCCACATTATATCTGCGTCAGGTATAATTTATGCAAAGGGGGCATTCCCCCGCAAAAAGCTTGGTAATAACAACGTACTAAAATCTATAAGATTTCTCTGCGTCACTTTTAGGATGCTGTTGCGTCAAAATCTTGCACCTGCCTCGCATCACTTTTATGTTTACAGATATGTCAGAAATACTGACGTATCTGTAACTCCTTGCAACATGATTCGTCATACATTAAATATGACACATCTGGATTGTCATAAGGAGTGCGCACAGAAAAGTGACCCATAACACCAGCAGTGTAATAAAATGTACCTCGTTGCACTATATTTAAAAAGTGACGCATCTAGATAGATGCGTCATTTTTTAAATATTGCATAACAATGCACATTTTTTAACACCGCTGGTGCGTCACAAAAATTGACGCACAGGAGGCGCAAAACTAACAGCGCAAGGCCTTCATAAATATCGTCCTGGATTTTCCCCGTGCTTCGCCGGTGCGCGTACCATGCGCTTCCCCCGCGCAAAACGAAAAATTTTTCTTAATGCCCTGCAGGACCCTATTTTAGTCCCTACATCAAACCTAGGGGGTCAGAGGGGGTCTACTCTTCCCCCTTATGGTCATTTGCCCCCTTTTTTTTTCAAACCCCTTGTGACTCGATTTTACCGAGACACAAGATGGCGGCCGCTCCGGACTGTTTAGAATGTTTACAGACACCCAAGAGCCAATCAGCTTTCTGCGCGCAAGTCGCGTGTCGCGCCTGGAGCGCACTCCGGTGCGCGCACCCGAGAGCGCCTATAGATATATATATTTTTTTGAACCTAAATTACTCAAAATCCACTGGAGCACATATCTTGAGACATAGCAAAGGCACATCGGGCTACCAGTCCCTACAATTTTGCCAAGTTTGGTGGAAATCCATTCAGCCGTTCGGGCTAAAAGTGAAATCGACCGCCCTATGGAAATTAACATGGGGAAAACGCGTTTTGGGACCCCCCTTTTATCTTGGCCCCCGCTTGACGAATCCCCCCCAAACTTTCAGGGAAGGACCGGAACCCCGCGAGGCCATTTTCAGGAAATTTTCAGGCAGATTCGTCAACCGGTGCCAAAGTTATTCCAAATAGAATTTTGAGATTTAACATTGAAAAAAATCCTAACTATAACTATCTACTGGCGACCGCCAGTAGGTAATATATATATATATATATATATATATATATATATATATATATATATATATATATATATATATAAAACAAAGCAGCAAGTCCTGTCCTGCCTACTTCAAATTGGACATCCTAGGTACAGACCTCACCGCGTTGAAGAATACACAGCAACAATGACTCCTTTTTGCAGTACGGTGTTTTATTGCATCATTAAAAACTGCAATGCTGCTCAAGCATAGTGCATCTCATGACGTGTTTTGATCGCGTAAGCGCGATCTTGATCACATGACCCACCACATTACAGTGAACAAATTAATCAGTGTAAACAGACAGTCACAGACTGTCACTCATCCATGGAGTTACTCACACACCTAGTCAGTTATGCAAAAAATCAATCACACCTCCATTTTCTCAACTATACAGTTATACACACCTTACTTATTCAAACATATACTAACACATATTTACTTTACTCTCTTATGCAATCCCTGATACATGTTCACAATGATCCATACAGCCACTCACACATTCACTGGCTCTTATGCACAGTTATTTATAGATGTCAACTCTCACATGTACTGTGTTTTACATATGTACTTACTTTGACATGTAGCACTGAGATATCCATTCACTCACTAATACACTCATGCACAGTCAACCGCCCATACAGCTGTTTCCACATGCACTTTTGAACCCATACATATAGTGAATCAAATACTCACACATCTATGTACAGAGTCACACACCTCCCAGCCACCCATACACACACACTCAGTTTCCCATACAAATACTTGGACAACCAATGAATAACCCATACAGTTACTCATATAGCTACTGATCAACATATGCAGCAGTTTGTAGAACAACAGATATAATGATGCACAAATTAAAACAGTTTAGTCACTTACCCATGCACTCAGTGAGACACATGTAATCACTCACTCATACAGTCAGTCATGCACCTACTAAATCCTTAATCCAGACACTTATACATCCACTCATTCTTCAATAGGTAAGACATATTTTAACTTTACAGAAACATACAGTCACTGGATGTTGTCATCAGTGATGTCATCAGTGATGTCATTTGAGATGTCATCAGTGATGTCATCAGTGATGTCACTAACCATGTCATGAATGATGTAATATGTGACATCATCAGCAGTGGATTGCGGGTGCGCGATATATAGTTAGTGGAACTAACTATATATGAAATTTCAATGTTTTTGTGTGAGTAAAATAAGGTTTTGAAAAGGCTAATCCCTAACTATAAGACGGCGTGTCCAGCTGAGTTGCGGTCACTGTTGCGGTACAGTGACTCGAACGCGCCGAGATCCGGATGGCACCGAGGTGGTGTCCAGCAAATTGCCGCACTGGTGTGGCCATCCTACAATGCTGCGCCGAAAGACGGCGTGTCCAGCTGAATTGCGGTCACTGTTGCGGTACAGTGACTCGAACGCGCCGAGATCCGGATGGCACCGAGGTGGTGTCCAGCAAATTGCCGCACTGGTGTGGCCATCCTACAATGCTGCCCTGAAAGACGGCGTGTCCAGCTGAGTTGCGGTCACTGTTGCGGTACAGTGAGTCGAACGCGCTGAGATCTGGATGGCCCCGATGTTGTGTCCAGCAAGTTGCCGCACTGGTGTGGCCATCCTACAATGCTGCGCCGAAAGTCGGCGTGGGGTGCCCCGTTGGCTTATGAGGTGATGTCAGTAGTGGACCGATGTGTGAATAGGTCGGAACCAGCACAAGGCGCCAAGATCCGAATGGCAAGTCCTGGATGTTGAGTGCCTCAGTTGAGAGTTCTGAGCAGTGCTTGTAAGACTGTCTGAAGCTTATTTGCACCTGCTGCAGCTTCACTATTGCCCTGGTGTGGCCAAAGGTCGCACATGACATGGGCGGCCGGCTCCCGAGGTCCGGCGGAACTTTTTTCCTTTTCCTTTCTGCTTCTTTTCCTACAATCCGTTTCATCTGTAGACACGACCAGGTCCCTAAATGTGTGCAGGGGGACGCTATTGATTGAATGAAAATGGCGGCTTGACACAAAGCTGACTCAAGCGTTACTGTTGATGCTATACAGACAAAAATTGATTTTCAGTTTGTACATTCTTCAGGTTTTTTTTTTCCATCCAAGTCTGATTGAGAGTTTGTAGAAAAATGGCTTCAGATTTTCCATATACTACTCTTCAACATTCTTCCTAAATGTAACAATGTGAAACTCACTAGGAGAACGGCTGTTTCTGTTTCCTTTCAAAATGCTGCCAACAATATTTTCTGAATGGAAGATACCATCTTGTAGCATAAAGGGCCGAAAGGGGTTCTGGTCTGGCCGATGGTTGGTGGAGACATTTTGACTATATCTTGGACCTGCCCGGCCTCGCCCAAAATGGCGCCGGTATAAATGGGACTCGTAACTCCTTGCCCGCAAATGTATATCTAGAAAATGTTATTGTAAGTGGCCCTGTCTTATTTTAATTACAAAATGTACGTCCACCGATTCCGCAACTGTTAGACACCTTTGTTCTTGCAACCTAATGGCCCACTCGTTACGTTCTTCTACAGTGTAAATGTCTCCTCATCATATACGATTTCAGTTTGCTCCAAGGCCGGCCCACGTGGTTATAGGCCCGTATTTGTATACTGACATTTTCACAATAAAGGTTTTTAAAACAAAACACAGTAGTAGTATTTACATTGGTAAAGTTTTTACTTTTAGTCACTGTTTTCGAATCAGTAAAAGGCAAGTGAAATAAAGCAGTCCAATTACATGACGGATAAAAGGTATAATATGTAGGAACGCAGTAAAGATAAATGGTCAAGGGCAGTTGTGTTTTTCATGTCTGCAACATAAAGTGATCGATAAGAATCTGATAATCAGGCGTATCGGCGACTAAGACAGCAGGCCGAATCTCTTTTACTCAACGGCTCCGTCATGGAAGGAAGAAACGCCCTTTTTCTCGAAAAAGGAATATATTTTACTTGCAAGACAGTTGTAAATTTTCCGGGAAAGTACATTAGCCTGGAATATTATAACACATGTTTGAAAAAAAAATATTGTTCGAAAACAATAAAAAGCGTAATTTTTAGGTCATATGACCAAGCTTTTCATCATTAAATTAACAAAAGTAAAATGAACCAATGAAAAGTTTTATTAACAAGTCACATGACCTGTTATGCTTACGTTACGCGCTGCGCCTCGGATCACTTCCGGGTGCGCTAACGCGGCGTGTCATATAACGCATTACGCGACAACGTAGGTCAAGAATATAGTCAAAATGTCTCCACCAACCAGCGTTCAGAACACAACCCCTTTCAGCAGTCCAAAAAGTTCTGTTAAATGACAACAGAGGGGACAGGCAACAAGAACCATCAGTCAAAGAGGGGAGGGCAAGTTCTTCTCTTTCGGGTCATGTTGGGGCGCTACCGGAACTGATCGAATTGGTAGTCTACAGTGTTTCTGGATGTTTCAGACTAAAGCTGGCGTCAGCATGAGACCACTACCATCTCGTAGCTCCGCCGTGGCCATTCCACGAGCAATCATGGCAGCCGCTCCCCACCAGAAGCCTGCGGGAGTCGGAGGCCCCCAAGACTTTTGTAGAATCTTCACGGCTGAGGGGACGCTTTTCGAGAATGGGACCCAAGCCCTATCAGGGAAGCGTCCGAGTTCCAAGGTGTCCCAGGGCCATTTTAGTGGACCAGGCCCAAAACCGAAGAGCCGGCTGCCATTTTGAGAGTCCTGTGGCAGCCGCCTATCGCTGCACCGCAAGAGCGGGAGCAACTCAACTACATGATGAGCGAGACGCTGTAGTCGCAAGAGCGGGCGGTAAACAGCTGAATGGCGGAAGAGGCACAGTGTAGCAAAAGCGGGCGGAATGGCAACTAAAACGGTAAAGGGGCGCCCCACTACAGCTTGTCTTCAGGTCAAACGGATTGTGGGACAAGGTCCAGAATTGAAGAGTCATCAAAAGGCAAAAAGTTCCGCCGGACCCCGGGAGCCGGCCGCCTATGTCGGGGGCGATCTCAGGCTACACCAGTGCTATAAGACTTGGGGAGTGTGTCGGAGCCAAGCGTCTTCTCCGAGTCCATGGCCATCACACCGCCCCTCAGGGGCCTCCGTCAAGCTGATGACATCATCCAGTGACTGTATGTTTCTGTAAAGTTAAAATATCTCTTACATATTGAAGAATGAGTGGATATATAAGTGTCTGGATGAAGGATTTAGTAGGTGCATGACTGACTGTATGAGTGAGTGATTAAATGTGCCTCACTGAGTGCATGGGTTAGTGACTAAACTGTCTTAATTTGTGCATCATTATGTCTGTTGTTCTGTAAACTGTTGCATGTGTTGATAAGTAGCTATATGAGTAACTATATGGGTTATTGATTGGTTGCCCAAGTATTTGTATGGGATACTGAGTATGTGTGTGGGTGGCTGGGAGGTGTGTGACTCTGTGCATAGATGTGTGAGCAGTTGATTCACTAGATGTATGGTTTCAAAAGTGCATGTGGAAACAGCTGTATGGGCGGTTGACTGTGTGCATGAGTGTATTGGTGAGTGAACGGATATCTCAGTGCTACATGTCAAAGTAAGTACATATGTAAAACACAGTACATGTGAGAGTTGACATATATAAATAACTGTGCATAAGAGCCAGTGAATGTGTGAGTGGCTGTATGGATCATTGTGAACTTGTATCAGGGATTGTATAAGAGAGTAAATATGTGTTAGTATATGTTTGAATAAGTAAAGTTTGTATAACTGTATATTTGAGGAAATGGAGGTGTGATTGATTCTTTGCATGACTGACTAGGTGTGTGAGTAACTCCATGGATGAGTGACAGTCTGTGAGTGTCTGTTTACACTGATTGTATCTAAGGTTATATTAGAGTCTGAAGAGGTTCATCGTATTATCACATGAATGATATCATCAGTGATGTTATCAGTCATGTCAAATGAGATGTTTTCAGTGATGTCATCAGTGATGTCATTTGAGATGTCATCAGTGATGTCACTAACCATGTCATGAATGATGTAATATGTGACATCATCAGCAGTGGATTGCGGGTGCGCGATATATAGTTAGCGCTTATAACTATATATGGAATTTCAATGGTTTTATGCGAGTAAAATAAGGTTTTGTAAATGCAAATCCCTAACTATATATGGCCTAAAACCAATGGTTTTTTCATTTAATTTTCAAGGTTTTGTAAATGCAAATTCCTAACTATATATCCACTATAACCTATGGTTTTTTCAGTGAATTTCAATGGTTTTTTAATAGCAAATATGAAAAGCTTTAAAATGTCAAGTACGTGATAGATAAAAACATTTTCGTATTTATGCACGCTGATGTGTTTTGAACGCTGCACCCCCCCCCCTCCCCTCTTTTCTCTTAGTAGTACTCTCTCTTTGCAGATAGTGAACGGTAGTTAACGCAGACCTTTACCCCCGTTGTAATCCGTCGTGCCTGCTTGTCTCTCCATTTGATTGATTGTTATCCAAGCATTTACTGTTTTAGAATTGGTTCTCTTTGGATCATTCTCTATTTACAAACAAGCACAAAGTCGCAATACTCTGTTTAGTCTTTGCAGATAGTGAAAAATCGTGTAAAAAAATAAAAGTAATCGAGCAAAATCAGTAGGCCACTAATTGGATCTCTTTTTGACCTCGCTAAAATAGAAATATTAGGAACAACCCTTCATGAGAAATACGAAAATAGTGAGATGAACTGAGCTCCACACCATGAGGGCTGCAAGACAGCTCGACTCCGTCACCCACCCCGCCCAAAATAACGACAAACCCTATGCAAATATTAAAAATATAGACAACACACCAGCAAAGAAACAGGGTAAAACATTTTATTAAATAACTATTTACATAACTATTTTATACTTTTTATTGCCCGATCCGGCTAGCTCAATCGATCGAGCATGAAACTCATGCACTCTGATAGCAAGCGTTGCTACTGATGCTATGCAGACCAAAACTGGTTTTCAGTTTGTAAATTTTTCTAGATTTTTCCATCCAAGGTTGGTTGACTTTGTAGAACGATGGCTTCAGATTTTCAACATACGGTGTGGTGGCGCGGACTGGGAGGGGGTGCTTCGCTCCTGCCCCCTCCCCAAGTAAGATTTTCATACCTGAAAGTACGTTAATGGTTTTGGTCCCTGAGTTGCTTCAATGTCACTGCCATTCTCAAATGGCATAAGTTCTGGATGTTGGGTGCCATAGTTCAGAGTTCTGAGCAGTGCTTGTAACACTGTCTGAAGCTTATTTCCACCTACTGCAGCTTCACTATTCTCAAAGTAAGTGAGTGTCGTTTGTGGACCTGACTGCATTTGAAAACAATGTGATATGTTACCTTCCTAAACAGCTTGACGGAGGCCCCTGAGGGGCGGTGTGATGGCCATGGACTCGGAGAAGACGCTTGGCTCCGACACCCTCCCCAAGTCTTATAGCACTGGTGTAGCCTGAGATCGCCCCCGACATAGGCGGCCGGCTCCCGGGGTCCGGCGGAACTTTTTGCCTTTTGATGACTCTTCAATTCTGGACCTTGTCCCACAATCCGTTTGACCTGAAGACACGCTGTAGTGGGGCGCCCCTTTACCGTTTCAGTTGCCATTCCGCCTGCTTTTGCTACACTGTGCCTCTTCCGCCATTCAGCTGTTTACCGCCCGCTCTTGCGACTACAGCGTCTCGCTCATCATGTAGTTGAGTTGCTCCCGCTCTTGCGGTGCAGCGATAGGCGGCTGCCACAGGACTCTCAAAATGGCGGCCGGCTCTTCGGTTTTGGGCCTGGTCCACTAAAATGGCCCTGGGACACCTTTGAACTCGGACGCTTCCCTGATAGGGCTTGGGTCCCATTCTCAAAAGCGTCCCCTCAGCCGTGAAGATTCTACAAAAGTCTTGGGGGCCTCCGACTCCCGCAGGCTTCTGGTGGGGAGCGGCTGCCATGTCTGCTCGTGGAATGGCCACGACGGAGCTACGAGATGGTAGTGCTCTCATGCTGACGCCAGCTTTAGTCTGAAACATCCAGAAACACTGTAGACTACCAATTCGATCAGTTCCGGTAGCGCCCCAACATGACCCGGAAGAGAAGAACTTGCCCTCCCCTCTTTGACTGATGGTTCTTGTTGCCTGTCCCCTCTGTTGTCATTTAACAGAACTTTTTGGACTGCTGAAAGGGGTTGTGTTCCGAACGCTGGTTGGTGGAGACATTTTGACTATATTCTTGACCTACGTTGTCGCGTAATGCGTTATATGACACGCCGCGTTAGCGCACCCGGAAGTGATCCGAGGCGCGGCGCGCAGTGCGTAACGTAAGCATAACAGGTCATGTGACTTGTTAATAAAATTTTTCATTGGTTCATTTTACTTTTGTTATTTTAATGATGAAAAGCTTGGTCATATGACCTAAAAATTACGCTTTTTATTGTTTTCGAACATTATTTTTTTTAAAACATATGTTATAATATTCCAGGCTAATGTACTTTCCCGGAAAATGTACAACTGTCCTGCAAGTAAAATATATTCCTTTTTCGAGAAAAAGGGCGTTTCTTCGTTCCATGACGGAGCCGTTGAGTAAAAGAGACTCGGCCTGCTGTCTTAGTCGCCGATACGCCTGATTATCAGATTCTTATCGATCACTTTATGTTGCAGGAGTGGAAAACACAACTGCCCTTGACCATTTATCTTTACTGCGTTCCTACATATTATACCTTTTATCCGTCATGTAATTGGACTGCTTTATTTCACTTGCCTTTTACTGATTCGAAAACAGTGACTAAAAGTAAAAACTTTACCAATGTAAATACTACTACCGTGTTTTGTTTTAAAAACCTTTATTGTGAAAATGTCAGTATACAAATACGGGCCTATAACCACGTGGGCCGGCCACGGAGCAAACTGAAATCGTATATGATGAGGAGACATTTACACTGTAGAGGAACGTAACGAGCGGGCCATTAGGTTGCAAGAACAAAGGTGTCTAACAGTTGCGGAATCGGTGGACGTACATTTTGTAATTAAAATAAGACAGGGCCACTTACAATAAAATTTTCTAGATATACATTTGCGGGCAAGGAGTTACGAGTCCCATTTATACCGGCGCCATTTTGGGCGACGCCGGGCAGGTCCAAGATATAGTCAAAATGTCTCCACCAACAATCGGCCAGACCAGAACCCCTTTCGGCCCTTTATGCTACAAGATGGTGTCTTCCATTCAGAAAATATTGTTGGCAGCATTTTAAAAGGAAAGATAAACAGCCGTTCTCCTAGTGTGTCTCACATTGTTACATTTAGGAAGAATGTTGAAGAGTAATATGTGGAAAATCTGAAGCCATTTTTCTACAAACTCTCAATCAGCCTTGGATAGAAAAAAAAATCCTGAAGAATGTACAAACTGAAAACCAATTTTTGTCTGTATAGCATCAACAGCAACGCTTGAGTCAGCTTTGTGTCAAGCCGCCATTTTCATTCAATCAATAGCGTCCCCCTGCACACATTCAGGAACCTGGTCGTGTCTTCAGGTGAAACGGATTGTGGGACAATAAGCAGAAATGAAAAGGAAAAAAGTTCCGCCGGACCTCGGGAGCCGGACGCCTATGTCATGGGCGATCTTTGGCCACACCAGGGCAATAGTGAAGCTGCAGCAGGTGCAAAAGAGCTTCAGACAGTCTTACAAGCACTGCTTTTCTAAACATTTTTTTGTATTTTTGCACAGTTTTATATTTTTTTTTTTTTTTTGATGGAGGGGAAACAACAAAAAACAGGCATTGAAAAAAGCTCAACAGTGCAGGGCGCCTTGTGCTGGTTCCGACCTATTCACACATCGATCCACTACTGACATCACCTCATAAGCCAACGGGGCACCCCACGCCGACTTTCGGCGCAGCATTGTAGGATGGCCACACCAGTGCGGCAACTTGCTGGACACCACCTCGGTGCCATCCGGATCTCGGAGCGTTCGAGTCACTGTACCGCAAGAGTGACCGGAACTCAGCTGGACACGCCGTCTTTCGGCGCAGCATTGTAGGATGGCCACACCAGTGCGGCAACTTGCTGGACACAACCTCGGTGCCATCCGGATCTCGGCGCGTTCGAGTCACTGTACCGCAAGAGTGTCCGCAACTCAGCTGGACACGCCGACTTTCGCCGCAGCATTGTAGGATGGCCACACCAGTGCGGCAATTTGCTGGACACCACCTCGGTGCCATCCGGATCTCGGCGCGTTGTGCTGCCTTCGGCCTATTCGCACATCGGTCCGCTACTGACGCCGCCTCACGTGCCAACGGATTTTCTACGCTTTTTGTAGCCCTATGCCGCATAACAGGTCATGTGACTTGTTTATAAAACTTTTCATTGGTTCATTTTACTTTTGGTTTCCTAAAGATGGAAGGCTTGGTCATATGACCTAAAAATAACACTTTTCATTGGTTTAGAACATTTTTTTTTCCCAAACGATGAAAGCCCCACCTTGTTTCTGGATCATTCAGACTGAAGCTGGCGTCAGCATGAGAGCACCACCATCTCGTGGCTCCGTCGTGGTCATTCCGCGAGCAATCATGGCAGCCGCTCCCCACCGGAAGCCTGCAGGAGTCGAGGGCCCCCAAGACTTTTGTAGAATCTTCACAGCTGAGGGGACGCTTTTCGAGAATGGAGCCCAAGCCCTAGCAGGCAAGCGTCCGAGTACCAAGGTGTCCCAGGGCCATTTTAGTGGACCAGGCCCAAAACCGAAGAGCCGTCCGCCATTTTAAGAGTCATGTGGCAGCCGCCTATCGCTGCACTGCAAGAGTGGGAGCAACTCAACAACATGGTGAGCGAGACGCTGTAGCCGCAAGAGCGGGCGCAACTCAGCTGGATGGCCGCCACCTGGGGAGGCCCGTTCACGCCGCCTCCCCCACGCCCCCCCCCCCGGGCCGCCCCACGCCAATTTTCGGAGCAGCATTGTAGGATAACAAAACCAGTGCGGCAGTTTACTGGACATCACCTGGGTGCCATCAACATCTCAGCGCGTTCTGCTGCCTTGGGACTATTCGCACAACAGACCGCTACTGACGAGGCCTCCCCCCGCACCACCCGGGACGCCCCACGCCAATTTTCGGAGCAGCATTGTAGGATCCCAAAACCAGTGCAGCACCCAGGCGACATCACCTGGGTGCCGTCCAGAACTCTGCACGTTGTGCTGCCTTGGGACTATTCGCACAAAAGACAGCTTCGGACCATTGTTGCTTTTTTGGGTGAAAAATGTTTAAATGTTTTTACAGTTTTTGTTCCGTTCATTATATTTAAAAGTTAATAAAGTTTTATAATCTTACTTTGTTGGAGTGTTATATATTTTTTTTAAAACGGGTGAATGGGGCCTTGAATCGGGTTATTGTCATGTGTGGGCTTTGCAAGTGTGCTGCTGCAGGATCGGACATTTCAAACTCAAATGCACGTTCTTTTTCTTACCTTTCCGAAGCATGGAGCGCAATAGCAGGCAGAGAAAGGGTGATGCACGTGTTGAACACTACCTGACCTGGCAAGTTGCTGGCAGTGCCCCCCCGCCCGCTCCTGAAAGAGGGCACACACACACTGCCGCCCCGAGTACTTCACAAATCTTTAAAAGACCATGCGCTTGTTCATGAGGCTTAAACGGTTTATCACCTCTTCTAGAACCCCTGCATCGACCCTCTGACGTTTCCTGGAAAAATTACCACGTAACACAATACCAAGCCCTGTCAGCTGAAACCCCCGAGGAATCGTGGGGCATATTATCAAGGGGGTTTATCTCCACTTTTTTGGCTTTAAAAGCCATGAAAGCGGAGATAAAATTATCTCCCTATTACCAAGCTGTCGCTAACACCAGTTAGTGACAGCTAAAAGGAGATAGCGACCATCTTGGGCCCCGCTTTGCATGTCACTGATACTTATCACTAATGACATGCAAAGTGGGCGTGCCAAGATGTTAGCGACTGGAAACAGTCCCTAACATCGCTATCTCCTATTACCAACTTTTGGAGATATTCGCGCTAAGCGCGAATATCTCCAAAAGCTAACACCTGCCCTGAGCAGTTCTTAGCCATGTTATCCAATGGGAGGTGGATAACATGGATAAGAGCATTTGCTCGATAATACATGAATATCGCTGACTTTTCTGCGATAATAGCAAGGTTTATCTGCGATAAAAATCGCCGATGTGCGGCGATAATTTTTGTCTCTAAACAAATTAGAGACAAAAATTATCGGTAGTTGTTCGTAATATGCCCCCGGGTTTTTGCTTGCAGAAATCAGGAGGCGGGAGACTAGCACTGAAATCAGTAGTCTCACGCCTGAATCGGGAGGGTTGGCATGTCTGAATTCTCTACAGCTGGGGCCATAAACTACATCCGCAGGGGTAGGTGATAGCCTGGGACCAGCCTGGCATTTAAAATGGCTGCCGTGCACGACAAAATTGTGGCATTGGAAAAAAGGCAAGATGGCGCAGCCGCTGGAAGAGATGTATCAACATATATGAGCCTCCTCAGCCACCCTCAGGAAACATAGGGGATTAGGATACGTCTCCCGCACCCCCTTATACCTAGTAATTTAATTATCGAAGCACAAAATGGCGAATTCCTGTTTCGCTACCAGTTTGCGGCCCAGTTTGCGGCCCGTGAAGCGCTTCTACCGTGAAAAATCATTTTTTTTTTTATTTTCCCCACGGGACCCTTTAATAACCCCAACAACATTCCTAGGGGGTCAAGAGGGGTATACCTTGCCCCCTTTCATTAAATTCCCCCTTCGTTTTTCACCTTTTCTCTCTCGATCCTACCGAGAGATAAGATGGCGGCCGCTCCGGACTGTCACGCAGCAAAAAAAAAAAAAGCTCACGCACAGCCGCTGGAAGAGATGTATCAACATATATGAGCCTCCTCAGCCACCCTCAGGAAACATAGGGGATTAGGATACGTCTCCTGCACCCCCTTATACCTAGTAATTTAATTAACGAAGCACAAAATGGCAAATTCCCGTTTCGCTACCAGTTTGCGGCCCAGTTCGCGGCCCGTGAAGCGCTTCTACCGTGAAAAATCATTTTTTTTTTATTTTCCCCACGGGACCCTTTAATAACCCCAACAACATTCCTAGGGGGTCAAGAGGGGGATACCTTGCCCCCTTTCATTAAATTCCCCCTTCGTTTTTCACCTCTTCTTCTCTCTCGATCCTACCGAGAGACAAGATGGCGGCCGCTCCGGACTGTTTAGAATGTTGACAGACACCGGAGAGCCAATCAGCTTTCTGCACGCAAAGTTCCGTTTCGCGAAAAGTAAGCGAACCGGAGCGCAGCCTGGAGCGCTGTTACAGATATATATCTTGTTTTGAACGTTAATTTCTCAAAAACTACTGGAGCACATATATTGAGACCTAGCAAAGGCACATCGGGCTAACAGTCCCTACAATTTTGCCAAGTTTCGTGCAAATCCATTCAGCCGTTCGAGCTAAAAGTGAGTCCAACCGCCCTATGGAAATTAACATGGGAAAAACGCGTTTTGGGACCCCCCTTTTTTCTCGGCCCCCCCTTGATGAAACCCCCCCAAATTTTCAAGGGCTGCTCAGAAACAAAATGTGCCATTTTCTTGAAAATTTCAGCCGATTCCGTCCACAAACGCCAAAGTTATTAGACATAGAATTTTCAAAAATCCCATAGGGAATAAATCCTAACTATATATACCTACTGGCATATATATATATATGCGCAATACCTTCTGTAACAGCGAGAAATGAGCCTCGCTCGTTGCACTGTAATTTCAGTTTCTTTTAATAAGCTGCTACGGGCAGTCCTGACGCATTTCGTGCATCCAGTGCACTTTCTCAAAGGTGAACCCAGCTACCAACACCAATTCTGGGCGCCACGAAAATGTTTGCACTTTACATTCCTCTGGTGGTGAGTTTCAATTACAAAGTACTTGGTGCTTTCTGGTATATGTGGTCCCAAGTTGGCGGTGGCGATTTCCTATGCTGCCATGCAGTGTAACCCCTTCACAGTACCATTTTCAAGCCTGATAGGGACCAAATATATTTATAAGGTAGTTATAGTTAGAACCTACTTTCCATAGGAAAAGCGTTGATTGTTTTGCCAATAACTTTGGCACCGTTTAACGAATCTTCGTAAAATTTTCAGAAAAGATGGCCTGCTCCAGTCAGCTCCTGTCTCAAAGTTTTAAGGGTGATTCGTCAAGCGAGGGCTGAGAAAAAAGAGGGGTCCCAAAATGCGTTTTCCCCATGTTCATTTTCATAGGAACTTTAGACAATGCTACAGCCCGAACTGCTGAATGGAATTACAACAAATTTGGCAAAAAGGTAGGTATTGGATCAGAGGGAGCCCTTTTTTTAAAAATGGTGTAAATCCGTTCAGTAGTTTCTAAGACATTAAAAATATATATATATTGATACCTGGGCGGAGCCTAACCACACGTCATCGTGAGATCTGATTGTCTGTCAGCACTTTATCCTGGAATTGCTGGAAGCCATCTTGGGACCAATATACATGATAGCACCCCATTGAAATGCATTGTAGTGAATAGAAGGTTTTGAGGATCACCAAAAGGAGAACTATAAAGGGTGATAACAGACTTTAGTTACATTAGAATTCATTTGTGTGTGGTACAATACTAATTTTAGGAATTATGGTGTGTTCTAAGGTGATTTTACCCTGTGAAAAACATTTTGCTGGGATATCATGAATCATGTTGGAGAGAAAACTGTTTTCTCATGCTTGTCCCATAGAGGTTTGGAAGGTGCTCCAGAAGCTAAAATGAGAGCATATTTTCAGCAAATTCACATTATCTTTCTCAGGCATGTGAGAATGCAGTCTGACATTCTCAGTAAAACATGTACATCCAACAAGAGCAGAGACTGTCATTTGATTCCTTTGTGTTCTACTGCAGCTTCCCAGAGTGTTCTAAAGAACAACTAGATTGCTAACAGGCTTACCTATGACAAACGTATTCCACACCTGAAGCCATCTTGATTGGAATAAACTGTTAACACTTAAAACATTTCATTTAAAAAGGAACATGAGGGAGTTCATTTTGCCATAGAAATTATGGTTAGTGCTGCAGAAAGAAAAGGTATGGCATGTTTTAAGTGAAATCCTCTTATATTTTATTAGAAAATTCAGACATGCAGACTGAAAAATCTCTTTCAATACCAGCTAACTCCCTGCTGAGCAGTAGCCCTACTAGAGTGATCTAATGAGCAACTAGAGTGCTAACATTCTGAATTCATGGCATAAGTGTGACACATCTGAATGCCTTCTTGATAGAATGAAAGTAAAAAAATGAAAGCATGTCCTACTGAGTAGACTGCAGTAAATTAGGAAATTAGGAAACTTCATATAAAATAAGTCTCCCAAGATGACCACCAGAGAAAAAAGAGCACAAATGTAGCACAAATTTCACCCAGATATAGCCGACATATAGCCCAATGACAAACACTGAACTTTACTATTCTGTTAACCTGAAGTTGCTATGAACCGGGCTTTGTAACACCCATTTTTACCTACTGGTTTAAATTAATTCTCACTGCATTGTATTAAAAAAGAGGATTTACTGTTTTTATGTACTCTTTCATGATCTATGTTTCTAAATCAGATTTAATAAAGTTTAATGAATTTAATTGAAGTCTTACAAGATGGCCACCAATGGAAAAGGAGCCCAAATGTAGCACAGATATCACCCAGATGTAGCCCATGTATAGCCCAATGACAGAAGTGTGGAAACCACTTTTTATCCTTTGTTTTTTGCAGTTTTATATAGTGCAGGTTGGTCAGATATTGGAGTGCTTTACATGAGCATTGGTTACATCATACAAGGACTAACTCATTTTGGTTGTAGGGCGGGGGAGATTAAGTGATTTGACCAGAATCACAGAATGCCGAGCTGAAGCAGAAGCTGAAACATGGTTCCCACATTCTCTTCCCTAAGCGTAACATTTATTCAAGTGGTCAACTGGATAAAAAACATAAAGACATAATTTAAAAATTCTTTGTTGCTATTTTAGAAACTCAGAAAATATGTGCTCATTTTAGTTTTTTAGAGCACTAAGCATAATTTATAGGCAAATAAGACTCCATCATTTATATAATTTCTAAAGGACATGCTTTAGGTATTACAGTTTTGATTACATCAAGATGACATCAGGCGTGCCACACTTGTGTAATAAATATAGAATGTTAGCAATCTAGTTGTTCATTAGGATACTGTTGGGAGGCAGAGGTCAGGGGCACAGACTCAGAAAATTGAAGGCAGGTAGGAGGGGACAGAGGCAACAATTGGACCACACTGGGCAGGCAGGAAGGGCAGTGGCAGCACCACATGGATGGCAGTGGAAAGGGGGGCATGGGAAATAAGCCAACAATGCAGGAATGGCAAGAGAGGCTGTGGGAAAATTATAATCCATTGAGGGCAGAAGGAAGATGCAGTGGTAGTACAACCATACATGCCAATAGAGAATAATGTTTTAAGCCCAAAAGGGTTTTATTTTATGTGTCTCTTGTCTACAATCTCCTCTTTTTTTCTATGTAAGTTAATGGCAAAAATCAATTCCCCAGTTTTTTCTTCAAAATCTCCCTCTTACCAAGTTCAAAATGTTAGCAAGTTTGGTACATTGGATCATGGAAGGCAGGAGGAATTGGGGTAGGGACATGGACTCAGATAATAGAGGACAGGAGGGACATGGACAGGTGCACCTAACTGAACTTACAGGACAGGCATCAGGGTTTGCAGCAGCATAATACACCACACAGGGCACATGGGACAGCAGTGCAGCACAACAAACCATGGAAAGCAATAGGGAGGGGACAGAAACATGCAATTGGACAACAGAGAACAGAAGGGAAAGAGGCAATGGCAGCAAGCTGAACATACTGGACAGATAGGAGTGAACGCTGCAGCATAACAGACCATAAAGGGCAGGATGGAGGGATCAGGAGCATGACAATGGAACAGACAAGCCAGGAGGGAAGAATTAGGTGTCTGCACATGAAAAGGGAGGCCAGGGGGCAGGGGAGGAGCAGCAAGCTGACCATGGAAATCAGGCAAGATGGGCACTAGAAACACAACACACCATGGAGGGCAACAGTGAGACTACAATGGCAAACACACAGACAATAGAGGGAAGGTGGGAGGGGTCAGGGGCAGCTAGCTGACCACACAATGAAGGTGGGAGGCGCCATGGCAGCACAGAAGAAGGTTAGTGGCAGCACAATTTGGCCATGATAGGCAAGAAGGAGGGTGTGGACATGCACAAAGGATCATGAAGGTTATAAGGGAGGGGTAGGAGCTGGGCATAGACAAGAGAGTTCAAGGGAAGGAGCCTCACAACAGACCACATGGGACAGGAAGGAGGAGTAGTTGCAGCACAACTGACCAGTGAGGGCAGTAGGATGTGGCATTAAAATGGACCATGGAGGACAGGAGGAAGGAGATAGGGGCATGGAAGGTGGACAGGCAGGGTGGAGGTGGCAGGGAGAGGTAACAGTCATCTGACAAGGCTAGGAAGGTGGGAGGGAAGTGGCAGTTCAACATAAAACTCAAAGTAGATAGGAGGGGCAGGTCCATGGATCATGGTGGGCAAAAATGATGGACCAGGGGCATGCACAAAGACATTGGAGGGCAGGGGAAAGGAGAGTAGGGGCAGCAAGCTAAGCACAGAGGCTAAGCAGGAGAGCAATGATGAGCAGGAGGAGTGGACTGGGACATCATACCAAAGGGAAGGCAGTGGCAGCACATCAGACCATGCCTGACAGGAGACTAGTGCATGGATTCAGACAACAGAGGATAGTAGAAAGTGGATGGGGCAGCAAGCTAACTGTTCAGAGAAGGTGAGAAGGCCAGTGGAAGAACAACAGCCACACACGGCTGTAATGAGGGAACAGGGGCATGGGCTTGGACAATGGATGGCAAGGAGGAGGGGAGGCAGGAACACAGGCTTGGGTGGGGGCAGCACAATGATGGGCCAGGCCCTGCTTCCAACCCCCAACCATCCATTGTGATAGGCATCTTACTTAACATTAAAAAACTAGAAACTCACTGAAAAAAACAAGAGATTACAGGGACGTTATAGTTAAACTCAGATTTTACTTGTACAAAACCACTAAAATTCCGCAGATATGGTTCCCTGAGCTAACTATAAAATACGCCTGCAATGCACTGCTTATGACCTCAGACATTACATCATTCATGACATGGTCAGTGACATCACTCAAGACATGACTTGTGACATCTCAAATGAGCTGTGAATGGAATGGAACTATGATCGCTAGAACTTTATTTAGGTAGGGTGTGTCTATTAACACCCCTTTTTATTTCTTTTCTTTCATGTAAGAACCTGCATAATATCCAACGTGCCCATATCAATATGGCTGATAGCCCTTAACTTTAAAGTAATGTGTAGTTCATTGTTTATGTTGATGCTTGCAATTGTAAGTATGTTTATTATGAACAAGTCACGTTGACGGACATACAGGTACGGCCGTCACAGGGCAAGATATCCTGAAATTACATTGTGTGCTTAGTAGCACTTGTTTTCTTTTCTTTATTGAATGAATTCCTGATTTTTTGCATCATGACCAGGCTAATTTTTCTGACAGTTTTTTGGTTTAATGTCATTTGTTGATGTTGGCAACTGGAGCCATTTCTACATTTAAATAAGGAAGTTACAATAACGTCTTGTATCATGATCATGACTAGCCAAAACACTTCCAAACTACAACCGAGTGCTGATTCCTTCCTTGTAAGAGTGAGAGGAGATTGAATATATACATATATATACCTCTCTTGCTTCTTTCTGCACCTCTCTTGCCTCTTTTTGCATTTCTTGTGCCTCTTTCTGCACTTCTCTTGCCTCTTTCTGCGCTTACCGTTCTTCTTTCTGCACCTTTCTTGTCTCTTTCTGCACTTCTCTTGCCTCTTTCTGCACCTCTCTTGCCTGTTTCTGTACTTCTCTTGCTTCTTTCTGCGCCTTTCTTCTTCTTTCTGCACCTCTCTTAACTCTATATGCAACTCTTTTTCCTCTTTATGCACCTCTCTAGCTTCTTTCTGCTCCGTTCTCCTGTTTCTGCACCTCTCTTGCCTCTTTCTGCACCTTTCTTCTTCTTTCTGTACCTCTCTTACCTCATTCTGCTCTTCTCTTGCCTCTTTCTTCACCTCAATTGCCTCTTTCTGCACCTTTCTTCTTCTTTCTGCTCCTCTCTGACCTCTTTGTGTACCGCTTGCCTCTTTCTTCACCTCTCTTGCCTCTTTCTGCATGTCTCTTGCCTCTTTCTGACCCTCTCTTGCCTCTATCTGCAGATCACTCTCCTTTTACTGCACTTCTCTTGCCTCTTTTTGCTTCTCTCTTGCCTCTTTCTGCACTTCTCTAGCTTCTTTCTGCAGCTCTGTTGCCTCTTAATGTACCTCTCTTCCCTATGTCTGCACCTCTCTTGCCTCTTGCAGCACCTCTCTTCTCAATTTTGGCAGCTCACTCACTTCTTTCTGCACCTCGATTGTCTCTTTATTGTACCTCTCTTGTATATTTCTGTACCTCACTTGCCTCTTTCTACACCTCTGTTGCCTCTATATACAGCTCAATCTCTTCTTTCTATACCTCGCTTGCCTTTTTCTGAACCTCTCTTGCCTCCTTCTGCTCTTCTCTTGCCTCATTTTGCAGCTCACTCTCTTCTTTTTGTACTTTGCTTTCCTCTTTCGGCACCTCTCTTGCCTCTTTCTGCACCTCTCATGCCTCCTTCTGCTCTTCTCTTGCCTCTTTCTGTACCTCACTTTCCTCTTTCTGTACCTTTCCTCCTCTTTCTTTACCTCTCTTGCCTCATTTGAACCTCTTACCTCTTTCTACACCTCTCTTGCCTCTTGATACACATCTCCTGTCTCTTTCTAAAGCTCACTTTCTTCTTTCTATACCTCGCTTGCCTTTTTCTGAACCTCTCTTGCCACCTTCTGCTCTTCTCTTGCGTCCTTCTGTGCCCCTCTTGCCTCTTTCTGCACCTTTCCGCCTCTTTCCATATCTCTCTTACCTTTTTCTACACCTCTCTTGCCTCCTTTTGCTCTTCTCTTGTCTCTTTCTGTACCTCACTTGCCTCTTTCTACGTCTTTCTGCACCTTTCATCCCTCTTTCTAACCCCTTACCTCTTTCTGTACTCCTTGTGCCTCTTTTTGCACCTCTCTTACCTCTTTCTGCTGCTCACTCTCTTCTATCAGCACCTCGCTTGCCTCTTTATGCACCTGACTTGCCTCTTTCTGTGGCTCTCTTACCTTTTTCTGTACCTTTCTTCTTCTTTTTGCACCACTCTTGCCTGTTTCTGTACCTCTCTTGCCCCTTTCTGCTCTTCTCTTGCATCTTTCTGCACCTCACTTGCTTCTTTTTGTGCCTTTCTTTCTTTTTATGCACCTCTCTTGCCTCTTTCTACACCTCTTACTGCTTTATGCACTTCTCTTGCTTATTCCTGCAGCTCACTCTCTTCCTTCTGCGCCTCTCTTGCCTCTTTCTGCACCTCGCTTGCCTCTTTATGAACCTAATTTCTCTCTTTCTGTAGCTCACTCTTGTCTTTCTGCACCTCTCTTGCCTCATTATGTACCTCTCTTGCCTCTTTCTGCACCTCTCTTGCTTCTTTCTGCATATCTATTTCTTCTTCTGCCCCTTTCTTACTGTTTCTGCATCACCCCTGCCTCTTTCTGTACCTTTCTTCCTCTTTCTGTACCTCTCTTGCTTCTTTCTGCACTTCTCTTGTCTCCTTCTGCTCTTCTCTTGCCTCTTTCAGCAAATCACTTGCCTACTTCTGCACCTTCCTTCCTCTTTCTGTACCTCTCTTGCCTCTTTCTGCACCACTCTTGTCTCTTTCTGTATATCTCTTTCTTCTTTCTGCACCTTTCTTCCTGTTTCTGCATCACTCCTGCCTCTTTCAATACCTTTATTCCTCTTTCTGTACCTCTCTTGCCTCTTTCAGCACCTCTTTTGTCTCCTTCTGCTCTTTCCTTGCCTCTTTCAGCACCTCACCTGCCAATTTCTGCACCTTCCTACCTCTTTCTGCACCCTTCTTGCCTCTTTCTACACATCTCTTGCCTCTTTCTGAAACTCTGTTGACTATTTCTGTACCTCTCGTGCCTCTTTCTGCACTTCACTTCCCGCTTTCTGTAGCTCACTCTCTTCTATCAGTACCTCTCTTTCCTCTATTTGCACATCTCTTGTCTCTTTCTACACCTGTGTTACCTCTTTCTGTACCTCTATTGCCTTTTTCTGCACCTCTCTTGCCTCTTTATGCACCTCTCTTCCTTCTTTCTGCATCTCACTCGCTTCTTTCTGTACCTCTTCCGTCTCTTTTTTGCACCTCTCTTGCCTATTTCTGCACCTCTCTTGCCTCTTTCTGCACCTCTGTTGTTGCCTCTTTATGCACAGCTCTTGCCTCTGTTTCCACTTCTCTTGCCTCTTTTTGTAGCTCACTTTCATCTTTCTGTACCTCGCTTGCCTCTTTCTGTACCTCTCTTGCTTCTTTATGCCGCTCGCTCTCTTCTTTCTGCAACTCCCTTGCCTCTTTCTGCACATTTCTTCCCACATTCTGCAGCTCACTTTCTTCTTTCTGTGCTTCTTTTGCCTCTTTTGCACCTCTCTTGCTTCGTTCTGCACCTCTCCTGCCTCTTTCTGCATATCCCTTGCCTCTTTCTGTACCTCTCTACTCTCATTCTGCAGCTCACTTATATCTGTACGTCTCTTTTGTACCTCTTTTGCTTCTTTCTGCATCTCTTTTGCCTCTTGCTGCAGATCTATTGCCTCTTTCTGCACCACTCTTGACTCTTTCTATACCTCTCTTGCATCTTTCTGTACCTCTCTTACCTCTTTATGCACCTCTCTTGCCTCTGTCTGCACTTCTCTTGCTTCTTTCTACAGCTCCCTCTCTTCTTTCTGCTGCTCCCTCTCTTCTTTCTGCACCTCTCTTGCATCTTTCTGTAGCTCACTCTCTTCTTTCTGCACCTCCCTTGCCTCTTTCTGCACCTCTCTTCACTCTTTCTGCAGCTCACTCTTTTCTTTCTACAACTTTCTTGCCTTTTCCTGTACCTCTCTTGCCCTTTTCCGTACCTCTCTTGCCTCTTTCTGCACCTCTCATGCCTCTTTGTGGACTTCTCTTGGTTCTTTCTGTACCTCTCTTCTTTTGGTACCTCCTTGCCTCTTTATGTACCTCCCTTGCCTCTTTCTGCAGCTCACTCTCTTCTTTATGTACCTCTCCTGCCTCTTTCCGTACCTTTCTTACCTCTTTCTGAACATGTCTTCCTCTTTCTGCACCTCTCCTGCCTCTTGTTGCACCTCTCTTGACTCTTTTTGCTCTTTTCTTGCCTATTTCTTTAGTTCACTTGCTTCTTTCTGTGCCTTTCGTCCTCTTTCTGTAGATCTCTTGACTTTTTGTACACCTCTAGCCTCTTTCTGCAGCTCACTCTCTTCTTTCTGTACCTCTCCTGTCTCTTTCTGTTACTTTCTTGCCACTTACTGAATATTTCTTCCTCTTTCTGCATCTCTCTTGCCTCTTGTTGCACCTCTCTTGACTCTTTTTGCTCTTCTCATTCCTCTTTCTTCAGCTCACTTGCTTCTTTTTGCCCCTTTCTTCCTCTGTCCGTAGCTCTCTTGAATCTTTCTACACCTCTTACCTCTTTCTGCACCTCTCGTGCCTCTTTCTGCACCTATATTGCCTCTTTCTGCATCTCACTCTCTTCTTTTTGCACCTCTCTTACCTCTTTCTACACCTCTCTTCCCTCTTTCTGCAGCTCACTCTCTTCCTACTGCACCCCTGTTGCCTCGTTATAGACCTCTCTTGCCTCTTTCTGCACCTCTCTTGCCTCTTTCTGCACCTCTAGTGCCTCTTTCTGCACCTATCTTGCCTCTTTCTGCAGCTCACTCTTTTCTTTTTGCACCTCTCTTAACTCTTTCTACACCTCTCTTCCCTCTTTCTGCAGCTCACTCTCTTGCTTCTGCACCCCTGTTGCCTCATTATAGACCTCTCTTGCCTCTGTCTGCACTCTCTTGCTTCTTTCTGCAGCTCCCTCTCTTCTTTCTGCACCTCTCTTGCCTCTTTCTGCTTCTCTCTTCCCTCTTTCTGATGCTCCCTTGCTTCTTTCTGTGCCTTTATTCCTGTTTCTGTAGCTCTCTTGACTCTTTCTGTAGCTCACTCTCTTCTTTCTGTACCTCTCCTGCCTCTTTCTGTACCTTTCTTGCCTCTTTATGAACATTCCTTCCTCTTTCTGCACCTCTCTTGCCTCTTTTTGCACCTCTCTTGACACTTTTTGCTCTTCTCTTGCCTATTTCTTCAGTTCGCTTGCTTCTTTCTGTGCCATTCCTCCTCTTTCTGTAGCTCTCTTGACTCTTTCTACACCTCTCGCCTCTTTATGTACCTCTCTTGCCTCTTTCTGCACCTCTCATGCCTCTTTGTGGACTTCTCTTGGTTCTTTCTGTACCTCTCTTCTTTCGGTACCTCCTTTGCCTCTTTATGTACCTCCCTTGCCTCTTTCTGCAGCTCACTCTCTTCTTTATGTACCTCTCCTGCCTCTTTTCGTACCTTTCTTGCCACTTTTTGCTCTTTTCTTGCCTATTTCTTTAGTTCACTTGCTTCTTTCTGTGCCTTTCGTCCTCTTTCTGTAGATCTCTTGACTTTTTGTACACCTATCGCCTCTTTCTGCAGCTCACTCTATTCTTTCTGTACCTCTCCTGCCTCTTTCTGCATCTCTCTTGTCTCTTTCAGCAGCTCACTCTTTTCTTTCTGTACCTCTCCTGCCTCTTTCTGTAACTTTCTTGCCATTTACTGAATATTTCTTCCTCTTTCTGCATCTCTCTTGCCTCTTGTTGAACCTCTCTTGACTCTTTTTGCTCTTCTCATTCCTCTTTCTTCAGCTCAATTGCTTCTTTTTGCGCCTTTCTTCCTCTGTCCGTAGTTCTCTTGAATCTTTCTACACCTCTTACCTCTTTCTGCACCTCTCGTGCCTCTTTCTGCACCTATATTGCCTCTTTCTGCATCTCACTCTCTCTTCTTTTTGCACCTCTCTTACCTCTTTCTACACCTCTCTTCCCTCTTTCTGCAGCTCACTCTCTTCCTTCTGCACCCCCGTTGGCTCTTTATAGACCTCAATTGCCTCTGTCTGAACCTCTTTTGCTTCTTTCTGCAGCTCCCTCTCTTCTTTTTGCACCTCTCTTGCCTCTTTCTGGAGAACGACATGTGGTGGTGGAGTCCTGGGAGCCAGGGAGATTATCTGAGAGTTCCTCATCACTTTGCGGGCCTTGACGATCAGAGTCTGAAATAGAATCTCGTCCCGGTGAGCCACTGATGCTCGCCACTGCCTGCACTGCTTCAAGTTGACCGCTTAACATCAACTCCAGCGTGGGGACAGAGGCTTGGGACGCTGACGTTTGCGATTTCCTTCTCCTGCCCCTGCATTGTCATGGTGCAGCCTCTGGAAGCGTTTCTCTCCGTCTTAGTGGCATTGAAGTATAGGATTCTACCTAGTCTGCAGCGCTGTCTGAGGTAGTGAAGAAGTGTGTCTTTCCATTTGCAAGAACTCTCAACTTCGCCGGAAATAACAAAGAGTATTTAAGATCACATTGTTGTAGGCGCCTTCTCACCGCCAGAAATGAGTGCCTCTGCTTCTGAACTTGGAACGTGTAGTCTCGGAAGATCATGACTTTATGGTTGTCTAATTGAAGGTCCTGCAGCTTCCGACTCTCTTGGTCAATGGCATCCGGATCTCTGTAGTTCAATAAACGTATCAGAAATGGCCTCGGGTTCGAACTCAGAGGTGGAGGTTTGACAGGCACTCTGTGTGCTCTTTCAACAACAAATAGTAGAGACAGGGCCTCCACCGGAACCAGTCTTTAGCATACATCACTGCAGTTTTCCCCTCCGCTCCCTCCGGCAGACCTATGACGGGTACATTGTTGCGACGGGCCCTACCTTCAGCATCTTTTGCTCTGTCTTCCAAGAATTCCACCCGATTCAATAAGTCCCGGATGTGCTTCTCAGCTGTGTCTATGCATGGCAAAACCTCTGCAACATCTCCTTCTGTGGCGGCTGCGTTGTCTGTGAGCCTGTGATGGTCTGTAAGTAGCAACGTGAGGTCTAACGCCACCTTGTCTATCTTGCCTTCTAAGGAGGTGCGAATTTGGTTCATAGTCTCTACAATTTCTCAACAGCTGCCAGTACCACATCGAGCATGTGAGCCATTGGGTCCTGTGTTTCCACTCCTGCCATCTTATCCTCGTGTGCCCGAGGCTGCAGGTGAGGAGCCGTTGCACCCCCAGTGCCAACCTTTGTCCAGCCTCCACGGGACATTGAATGGCAGCTAAGGAGCATCGGTTGCCTCTGAAAGAAGCCTTGGATTACCCACTCACCATCTATGGCTCACGATCAAGGATGCAGTCAGTGTGAAAAGCCTCAAATACCTGCGTAGTAGCCCCCGCTAAGGCTTACAGACTGTATCCAAAGCACCTCCACAGCAGATTCAGCCTTCGGCTTGTGAGTAATGTGCAGGCAGTAGTGAGTCCCGTAGTGTCCTAGGCCGCAGTCACCAGCATCAACTGGCCGCGTGCAACCAGCCCTTTCATGTACTGAAGTGCCAAATCACAGTTTGAATTCTAGTGGCACAACCTGAGCGGGAGGGAGGAAGTCAATCACCAGTTCCAGATGAGTCACCTGGCCCAGCGCCATGGCACATTAAACAGAAGGAGGGCAGGCCAGCTTCGGGACACAAATGTACCTTGCCTCACCACTGGGATCCATTGCCACCCTCGAAGCTCCAGCTATGGGCCACAACTGCCATCAACCGTCCAGCCAAACTCAGTGGACAGGCCTCACTTCCAATCCAATCTGCAGACCCTCAGCAGGCATCACCATCTACACCTGGCAGCCCTATGTGCAGAGGGGCATTTCAACAGGCTTTACTCTGCAGCATCTGCTGGGCTGCCCTCAGGCTAGTGTGAGCTGCAGATAGTGGAGCTACCAACAAGGCCCTGGGGGAGGAGTCAATCCCTGACCTCGCGTATACCTCTGTGTTCGGTCCACAAGTGTGAAGTTCATTAAAGACTGCAGGCCAAGGGAGTCATCACTGCAGCCCGGGCATCTGCCCGCCGGATTTTTCCAACAATGTACCTCAGAAGAGACAGCCATTCGTGGCAGAGGATCGGGCCGGCCGCTAATTACAGGCTCCCCAGGCTCTTGCCACCTAGATCTCCATGCTGGCTCATGCAGCCGATCGCAGCCTCGCAGTCCACCAGGTTCTTGCGGGAGGTCAAGCAGGTGGGGCCAGTCCCCGGACCACAACACAGGCTCACCGCAGGCGCATACTTGCACACCCGCTGTATTTCTTGGGCAATGGGCCAGGCCACCATTTCCCCCGCTGGATTTTATTTGTGGCTGTGCGGGGTCAATGGCGATCATGGGCAGCAAGCAGTCCAGGGGCGGGAGGGTGCTACACAGTGTCATGCAGCATCCAGGCATCTGCTGTCGCCACGAAGCATCAGGGGTGTTGTAGGAGTTACTTTGACCAGCCCCGGCCCCCGATGAGCAGTAGCTACAGGGTATTTCGGCCAGAGTTGTGAGCCGATGGCGGAGTTCTATAGCTACGCGTCCATCTCCATTGCTGGCTTAGCCACGCCCCCAGGACACTGAACGTTCATAGCACCTAAAAGTGGTCATTGTTCAAAATGCTATAATTTCAAGGTTTTTCTGCATATGATTACAATTCTTAAGATATTACACAACAGTAGGGTATACCCAGTAGCCAGCTGGACCTGGGACAATAATGATACATACAACAATGTTTATATTAACAATTCTTTATCAATTCATAATTTTTATGGTTGGAGCAACCATACAAAATTACGAATTGATGTAAAATTGTTGGGTTAAACTTTGTTGAAAACCAAGTCAACCTGGACATTGGTTGCTTACATTATTGTGGGGTGTCTTATCTTTATTTGTCTTCTCTAGAAGTTCACCGTTCAGTTTAACTATTGTTGTATGTATCCACATTTCTTAAGGAGCATGTTATAGACCTAGTAAAATCTTCATTGTTTAAGGATTGCAGAAATTAAAATGCAGAACGGCATTGTCTAAAACCAAGTTTCTTCAAGATTAGCAGTATCCACCTCTTTCCATATTGAACAAAACATTTACAGAAAAGAACGTGTATTGTGGACTTTGCTGTCACTTCCCCACATGGACAGTTAATTAACATTTTCGACCAATCATTCATTAATGGGAAGGTTATTAGTCGGTGAAAGATACCAAACCTAAATGGGTAAGGAGAAATCTATCCTGCAAACATTCAATATTTTTAGGATAAAGCTGAATGCCATAAAAGAACTGGCTGTATTTTTATTAGGTACGTTATGTAGGGTAACCCCAACTCTGCATGATATATATAAGTGGAAGAAATGCCAGGGGCAGCCAAAAGAAATCTTAAAAAGTTGTTCTCCACCAGCTGTGGGGCTGGGTATTAGTGTAACCCCATATCCCAGCACCATACATGGTGGTAGTGACACATTATGCCCTATATATGCTTAACAACTGTTTGGGAGGTCTTTTCCCAATTGTCTTGCAAAGTTTGCTAGGGCAGCCATGGATTTAGGAAAACAAAGCTTCCTAGCTCTAACTGCTGGAGACCATGAACCCTTGTGGTCCAAGAGAATACCAAGATAGGGGAATGTTTTTGTATGTTCCATCTTATTTTTATCTATGAATGTGTGCCTACATTTTGTGCTCCCTCTCCCACACTTCATAATGAATGTCTTTGAGATGTTAACTTGGAGAACCATATTCTGCATATACATGGTATAGTTGGTTACCACCCATTGGAGGCGTAGTTGTATGCGTGCCATCAAGACAGCATTGTTGGCATAGAGAAGGGCTGTTATAGGATGGTTATCCAATTGTGGCAAGTCCTGATGCTGATCCACCAGTGCTTGTTCCAGTCCGTTGGTGTAAAGCGTAAACAAAAAGGTGCCAGGATGCAGTCCTGTTTTGACCCCCTCTTTACTGCGAATGGAGAAGTACATTCACCCTTTCTCCCGTAACATAACCTTTCTTTTGTCCTGGTGTATAGTTCCCTTAAAACATTTAGGAGTGAAGCTTCCACACCCATATTGGACAGTATGGTCCATAGTTTGTCCTGTTCTATGCAGTCCAATGCTGCAGTTAAATCTTCTAAGGCCAGATATAGTCTGCCCTGTTTGGCAACTGTGAATTTCACGATAAAAATATATAAAGGTAATCCCTGCTCGACTGTACCCAAGCCCGCCCAAAATCCAAACTGCAACTCAGATATTACGTTATTGTCTTCAGCCCAATCCTAAGGTCTATTGAGTACAAGGCGCCCCACCAATTTAACCAAGGAATCAAGGAGTGATATTGGCCGGTAGCAGGCTGGGATCTGTTGGTCCCCTTTCTTGAAGATCGGTACTCAAAGTTAATGTTAATGAGATTTATTGAGCGCGCAAATACCCGGAGGTGTCTTGGTGCTAGGAACACAGTAAGCCGAGCCCAGTATATAGTTCTGGAATAGCCAGGTTTTTAGCCCTTTCCTGAAGATGGTGAGGGAGCTTCCACTCTGAGCTCAATTGGCAACATACTCTAGAGTTTTGCGGTACCATAGGAGAAACTATGGCCACCTCAAACTTTGGATCGAAATCTCATTACTTTCATGATTCTAGCACCTGTGGAGCGTAGGTGTCTGGCCAGTTCATACCAGACAAAAAAATTCTGAGAATAGAAGGTACTAAGTTGCTCAGTGCCTTATATGCTAAACATATTGGCTTAAATGTAATCTGTTGTGCCACCGGGAGCCAGTGTAGTCTGTGGAACTCTTTGGTAACTAAGTCGTACTTATGGATGTTTGCCAATAACTGAGCAACTGTGTTTTGAACAGGCAGAACCTTTTTTAGATATTGTTTCTGTGTGCTCAGGTAGAGCCCATTGCAATAATCTAGTTTTGACTGGATTAGTGCCGTTACCACCGTCTTTCTAGTGTCCAGAGGAATGAAAGGTATGAGAGTGCTAGTTTGTTATCAATCCACACTCCCAAGTTTGTTGCCTTTTGCACTGGTTTTGGTGGTGCACCCATCTCCACCGGCCACCAGAGGTTGTCACAACTGGGTTGCAGGTTACCAAAGATTATACCCTCGGTCTTCTCGGAGTTGAGTTTAAAACAATGTGTTCTCATCCATCTGTTTATTTCTCTCATACAGTTCTGAAACTGTATAGCAGGGGAAGCTTGACGTCTGTATGCTGCTACTACTATTTGGGTATCGTCAGCATAAGATGTCAAGCTAAACCCAAATTCTCAGATCAAAGGGGCAAGTTCTGAGATACAGACATTAAAAAGAGATGGGCTCAGAGAAGATCCATGAGGAACTTCGCACGGAAGGGCATATGGCTCTGATTGATACCTATCTAACGTCACTGTTGTAATAAGGCCTGAAGAGCAGCATGCTCCTATCACCTGTGACAGCAGTGGGCCCCATAGCAGCAGGTTGGCTTTAAAGGTCTACGTCCAGGCTGGGTTATTTTCTTCCCTTACTAGATTTAACCGCTACATTTACTCGTCTAACGTTATGTGAAGATCGATTGGGTGAACACTTGAGGCAATTATTCCCTGCGCCGGCTGTATTTGGTCTATAGATGGCTTGTCTAATGTGGATTTATAGATACTTGAATAATGCTTCACCCATTCACCTTTGCCTATAGCAATATCTATAATGGGGATATCATGAGGTACCAGAAAGGAAGCGTTCACTGCCCGCCAGAAAGCCGAACTATCTCCAGCCCTTGTTGCTTTGTGTACGTCTATCTCAAGGCCTGTTTATTTTTCATCTACAATTTTTTACTTTTCCGCTATTTCTTGTTTTTTATGCAGAGTGTGCTTTCAGATTTGTATATGCTTTCATAGATCTAGCTTTAAACCAGCCTTGTTGTCTCTTGTGCTGTTTTTTATTTACTATTCGCAGTGCCTCCTTGATTCCTCAGGTGATCAGTGCAAAAGCTTCTAATATTTCAGGGTGAACCGTTGCTTCTTCAAGATAAGCTATAAAGACTGATTGATGTTTACTGTAGAACTTGGCCTTTTTGGCTAAATTTCCCTAAACATTTTGCTTCTCCCTAGACCGTTTTCCTGACATAGAGTTGACAAATTAGATGCTGTGGGTCATTTGGCACTGCTGATCATCGTCAAAGTACAACTGTTCCCTATGTAAAGTGTAATGACAATTGATTGGCCATGATTGGTATATTTGCCTTACTAGTAAAGTTCCTAGTGATGTGCACTGTGTGTGCCAGGGCTTGTAATGCAAAGGTGCAAGGAGAAGGGAACTCAGGCCTGCAGTGGAGGGCCGGCGTGCAGTTTGCTAAGTTAGTATGTTGTCCTGACAAGTGCAACCAATTGTCAGGCCTTATTTTCCCTCTTGGATACACATTGGCCACCCCTGTGGTAGGTCCCAGGTAACCCATGGGCAGGGTGCAGTGTAGGTAAACGGCAGGACATATACTGAGGTATGTGCTTTGTCCTGACGGTGAAAAACACTGCATTTCAATTTCACTGGTGAAAGGCCATTCTGCCCATAGGACAGAATGGGGGAGGTTGGGTTTTGTGTTTGTTAGCCTAGTTTCCTATAAGTTTATAATGGAGAGGTGAAGTTTTGTATGTATGAACTCACAGTGTCATAAAACATCTTTCTATGAAAGTGCTGTTGTCATTGTGTGTTCAGAAAGTGGCTGAGTTTTGTGCTTTAAGCATTTCTGTGTGTCTCTGTTGAAAGTGGATTGACTGTCTGGATCTAGGAGGTGAAAGAAGCTGGGGGAGGTCTTGACCCAAGGGAGGAGTTGAGATGGCACCCGGCTGACCTGCATCTGGAGAGTAGTTGAGGAGAAGCCCCAGGGGGTGAAGAGTCCTGGGCTGCTGCTATAAAACAATTGACCCGTCGCCTGCTGATTGATTAAGGATTCAGACCCCCAGTATCAAAGGGAGAAAGGTGACACTGGTAGGGAGACACACAGCACTGATTTAGGGAGGGGTCAGGGACCCCTGCGCAAAGCAAACTTCATAGACATTAGGGGTATAACTATGAGAGCTGAATCCCTTGAACGTGGGAATGAAACGGAAATGGCTTGAGACTGAAAAGACTTGGACCCATTTTGTGGTCAAGAGGAACCTCTGCTAAGGAAGGAGCAACCAAAGGGACAGCTGGGGATAGACCAATCCTTGCTTCATGATCTGGGGCTGGTCTGCAGTTTGCTGTTCTAACTAAGGAAGAGGGTGTTTGGACTGTGCTTGGAGGATCTGAGTCTCCCTGCTTGACAAAGACTGTGCATTGTGCTGTGTCTTGTAACCCCAAGTGACCGAGGTGAGCTGGCTCCCTGTCTGGAAACACAGGAACATAAACGTTTCTGAAGAAGTTTCAAGTGACGCAGTGGGCGCACGTTGTGGCAGCTTGAGACCCCCGGAAAGTGTGCCCTGTGATCTTGGACACATGGTGGAGAAGTAAGACTCAGACAAGCTTGGTGCATGTCATGGTGAACAGGAGGCGTTAGTGAAGAGCGCCTGGTCAACATGTGCACTGAAGCTGCAGTGAGTCTCGGACACGATTGGTGCTTGTCGTGGTGCACCGCAGGCATTAGTGAAGAGCACCTGGTTAGTGTGTGCACCAAAGCTGGAGTCAGACTCGGATGCACAGGGTGCATGTTGTGGTGCACTGCAGGTGTGGGCAGGAGCGCCTGGTCGACGTGTGCATCGGAGGTGGAGTGAGTCTCTGACATGCAGGGTGTGTGTTGTGTTGCCCAGGAGGCATTGGTGAGGAGCGCCTGACCAACGTGTGCATCAAGTGGAGTGAGTTTCGAAATTGCAGGGTCCTTGTCGGGGTGCATCGAAGGCGTTGATGAAGAGTGCCTGGTAATAGAGTGCACCAGAGGAGAAGTGAGACTCGGACACGGTGAGCGTTTTGAGGTGCTACCAAAGGCGTTGGTGAAGAGCGCCTGTATATCGAGGCACCGGAGTTGGAGTAAGACTCAGTGAAGCAGCATGCGTGCTTTGCTGCAACCTGGGACTGTGGAGATGATCGGCTGATCATCGTGTGCACTGGAAGAAAGTGAATCTGTGCAGCAAGGTGTGCGTGTCTTGGTGCCAACTGAGACTGCAAGAAGGAGCGCCTGGTGAGCGCACACTTGGAGTCGATGTGAAGTCCAATCAGCGTTGTGTGTGCTGTTTCATGCCAGAGGAGACCCAAAGGGTGTGGTGGTGAACGTGCACCCGGAGTAAAAGTAATCTCAGGGGCATAGGGGACGTGTGCCCTGCGGCCATTTGAGACCTTCCTAACAGACGCAGCCCGGACCGGCACCTACGGAGGAGCTGAGCTGCCAGGCCACTCCGCTGAGGCCCGTTGAGAGAGTTCTGCACAGAAGGCCCAGTTAGAGGAAGGAGGAGAGGAGAGTGGGGTCACGCCCCCAGGTAACGTAGATTACAACCTGGGCGGGCTCAGAGGGACACTCTCTCGGCCTCTCAGTCCTTCTGACGATGTGAGCATTTGCTTCGGCTCAGAGTGGGGCCTGTACTTACGGAAGGAATGGCAGTACAGGGGCCAGAGTAATAAGTAGTACTCTGTGTCATCGTTGAACCGTTTGGGGGGGCAACTGTTATCGATGAGGCTGATTGTCGCAAAACACCTTGGCAATATTGGTGCTAACACACTACCAGACTGTCTTATGACGCCTGACATTGTTATTGCCTAACAAAGTACACAATTGTAGCGCTACGCATTGCTTTATTTCTCCCTTCCCAAGTACATGATTGTAGCGGCCCGCATTGCATTATTTCTTCATTGCAAAGTACATGATTGTAGAGGCCCACACTGCATTAGTTCTTCATTGCAAAGTACCTGATTGGGGTGTGATGCATTGCATTATTCCTTCGTTGTATAGTACATAACGGTAGCATTGCATTATTTCTTCCATTGCAGATACCGGGGTGTATCGTTACGCATTTTAGTATATCTCCTTTGCCCAGCACAGGACTATGTAGTTACCCAGTGCACTATTGTTTGTCCATTGCAACGTGTGTGATTCTAGCATTGCGACCAGCATAGCATTTTGAAAGCAGTGGTTGGGATTTGAACCTACCAGCCAGCCAGAACGAATATTACCCTTTATTTTATGTTAGCGTATGTATTCTGTGGTCTGACTGTATATATTTTTTTATAAAGTTTCTACTCCTTTTTACTCATGTGGAGTCCATTTTTGGTGTCACCAGAGGGTTGCTGTGGGCATGGTTGCACATACTAAACACTTGTGCATTGGAGATAAACCTGGCTGCTCGTGCCAAGCTACTAAGGGGGTGAGCAGGGCTATCTCAAACGATGTCCTTACTTGGCCTAACGTTGAGTGGGGAGCCAGGGGTCACACAATTGTTGACAGTAGTGCGGGACTGGGACTCTGGCTTACAACATTTCCGCAATATTTCTTATTGAATTCTACTGGGTCCACTTTAGACCACCAAAGTGAGTAACCATTTGGGAAAAGGTTGCCCAAAGGAGTTTGCTTAGTACCAACAGTGGGTCCATGACCACCAGTTTCCTTGAAGTTAAAATGTACCCTATTTATGAAATGTATTGGGACTATATATTGAAGCCTATGGACAGGAAACTGCTTTTTCAACTAAGGGTTGGTTCCCTCCCTCTCCGTAATTTAACATCTAAGTGGAAACCAGGAGGTGTAGCTACTTGTCCGGTTTGCAGGGAAGGAAATGAAACCCTAGGTCACTTTTTGTTCTCCTGCCCAGTATATTCTGCCCCAAGGCGAGCTTGGTTGGCACCCATGTGCAGGAATTTAGGTACAAAAAGTAGTATGGTAGCGCTGCGCATTGTTCGATCTACTTCTGTGTCCTGGATCACAATTGCCACTGCAAAGTATTTGGGGTGGGCGTGGGTAATAAGGCAGAGAATGCTAGTAGGGTAACTACTCTCTGCCGTGATGCCCAGAGACTGCTAGACTATTGTCTATTCTCTGTAACTGTTTATTTAGTTGTTCAGAGACTGCTAGGCTACTGTCTATTCTCTGTAACTGTTTATTTGTTCAGAGACTGCTAGGCTACTGTCTATTCTCTGTAACTGTTTATTTGGTTGTCCAGAGACTGCTAGACTACTGTCTATTCTCTGTAATGGTTTATTTAATGTATCATACGTTATGAAATTTTCTTAATAGTAATGAACTTTACACCTGTGATTATGATGTGCAATAACTTTTTAAAATGTATTATGTGCTTATGACTTTTTGTAGTTTAATTGACTTTTTATGATATGTCTGTATGTCTGCTTTTATGAGTAATACTCGAATAAAGCACTTTTTGAATTGAATTGAATTGTAACCATTTGTTTTTTTCAGAGCTATGACTTGAACCAGGTGCGCTGACCTACCCTTAGGATTTATCATATTTATGGGCAGTTGGATAGCCACACTCAGGAGCAAATATTCACGTAAGGCGTTTTTATGCATTTTAAAACCTTTAAGCCCCTGTCACTCACAATCTGACAGTCAATTCACAAACAAGCCAAGGCACACAGAAAGGCCAGACAGGAGAACAGCAACTTTCTAAAAGTGCTGTTCTCAAACACAAGATTTAAAAACAACCTTTCCTAAATGATGTGTTATTAAATTCTGAGTTCAGTGATACCAGACTTTTATGTCTTATCTTGCTCCTATGGGAAGATATGCTGGTAGCCACTGCAGCCAGCGTTCCCCATGATAGCCTAGGGGGCAAGATGACCTTACAATAGTGAAAAACGAAAATGGCTGTAATTCACTACCAGATCATATCACCTGCACTAGTAAATTCTCTCCCTTTCACATACACTGCACCCTGCCTAAGGGGGTACGTTGTGCCTTCCATAGGGGTGACCAATGTGTACAGAAAGGGAAGGGTTAGGCCTGGTCAGTGGGGACACTGACCAGGAGGACATGGCAGTTCACAGACTGCACACAGGCACTGCGGAGGCAGGCCTGAGACACCATTTTAGGGCTACTAATGTGAGTGGCACAATCAGTGCTGCAGGCCCACTAGTAGCATTTGAATCACCAGCCCTGGCACACCCAGTGCACTTTACTAGGGACTTCTTGGTGATACAAATATGCCAATCAGAGAAAACTTAACTCGGACAAAACGGAAGTCCTCATCTTAGGATCATCCCCCTCTGCCTGGGACGACTCATGGTGGCCACCGGCCCTGGGCACAGCACCCATACCTACAGATCACGCACGTAACCTGGGCTTCATCCTAGACTCCTCCCTCTCGATGAACAGACAAGTCAACACCGTCTCTTCTTCATGCTTTAACATCCTATGCATGCTCAAAAAAATCTTCCACTGGATCCCCACTGAAACAAGAAAGACAGTCACCCACAAATTGGTCACCAGCCGACTAGACTATGGAAATACCCTTTACGCCGGGACCACAGCCAAACTACAGAAAAACTCCAACGCATCCAAAACGCCTCAGCCAGAATCATACTGGACATCTCCCGTCATGCTCACATTTCCGGTCACCTGAAGGACCTCCACTGGCTCCCCGTTAACAAGAGAATAACGTTCCGTCTCCTCACCCACGCACACAAGGCCCTCTACGACCTAGGACTCGAATGCCTCAACACACGACTGTCCTTCTACACTCCCACCCGCCAACTACGATCATCCAACCTAGCCCTCGCCGCAATTCCGCGCATCCACAGATCCCCCATGGGAGGAATATCCTTCTCCTACTTAGCGGCCAAAACCTGGAATTCTCTCCCCACTCACCTCCGACTTACACAGAACCACCTCTCCTTCAGAAAGCAACTAAAAAACTGGCTATTCGATAAGTAATGCACTCACCCTCCCTCAAGCGCCTTGAGACCCTCTGGGTTAGTAGTGGCTATACAAATTACTGAACTTGACCTTGAACTTTTATTTAGGTAATAGGTAACACCTCAGCCTGCTAGTTTCACCTTCAGCACAGACAACCAAGTAACTGCTTAACAGGATCAAAGGTATACATTCCAAGCTGAGGCTTGGTAATCAGAGTTCCAGAACTCTAAAATAAGAAAGCTAGAAAAGACTTACAATGGCTGACAATGTGACTTATAATACAGAATATCACACAATTACAATACCAATTTACACAGGGAGCACTTGCACTTTGACACTGATCAGCAGTGGCAAAGTGCCCAACGCATCTAAACCAGCAAAAACGAAATCCAGCACAGCATCAAAATACAGGAGGTAGAGGCAAAGAGATAGGGGGAAACCATGCCAAGGATGCCAGGTCTAACAACAGGATATTGCATTTCTACATAGATGGGATTTGTTACATTTTTCCATAAACCTGCAACATTCCAGAATAATGCACTGCATTGATCTTATCCATTATTATTACCTTTGTAGTTATTTTCATGTTCCCTTGGGGTTTGAGGCGAGGTTGTGGGTAAAATATCTGCATTTAGACCTATTCCTCCATCTGTCTTTTCAACAGGATTAATCAGTAAGATATCAGGGCCTATACTTTGGGGGGGGGGGAGGGGCGGTGAGGTTCTTAGTGGAATATCTGGTGTTATTCCTTTAACTGGAATTGCCCCTGTCTTAGCACAGAGCTCTGATGTTTCTGGGACTATGCCTAAGATATGAACCTTACCTAGTGCTCCACACCTGTCTGTCGGTTTCTGCAAATCTATCTCATCTAATGTTGGAAGACTATCAAACCGATTATTGACAGGAATTTTATATACATGGTGTACATTTTCATTTGGATCCCCATGATAACTTCTTGGTCTTGGTCTTATATTAGTCGGTGGCTGATAGAAATTACCTAATGGCAATAAGTTAATACCATTACTGGTGATCGTCTGGCTGCCAACTCTTCTGATAATGTTTTGTACCAGGTGCAGTGATTTGAACGACAATGCCACGCAATCACCATGCAACATTTTACATTCTCTATCAATCCAGCTCGCTCACTCTTTTGACCATTTTAAAATCTGAAAAATTGCCTGAGTTAGGCCCGTTTTCATACCCATCCATTGGAAGGCTTCATTTCTCAACGCATCCAAGGTTCTGTTTCCGGATCCAATATTCTCTGTATGCAAGCTAACACAACTTTGTAAGGGGTGGCAGCTGGTGAGAGGTCCAGATGTTCCAACTCAGGAAGATTTCTATTTTGATTCTGCAATGGGTTGTGAGATTTATACATATATGCAGCAGTGTTCACAAGGGTGGATGGAATTTTACCCCTTCTTAAGTTGCCCTTCCTTGTAACAGGGTGGCTGGATTGTGAGGTAGCCATGGTGACTTCTACTTGGGTCTTTGAGTCGACATATGTTCAGCACTCCTTACAATATCGCTCTACAGTTTTCTTGGCTGCCATGGAAGCAGTCGGTGGGCTAGTTATTACACTTTTCCTGTTGGGCTCAAGTGACCCCTCTTGCTTATCAGTTAGCCTGTCATGTGTATCTACCCTTGCCCATCCGCGGTAATTTTTCATCATCTATTCAATCAAAGCCACTCTGGTTGTTAGACTGGCTAGGGCATCTCATAAAAATCTGTCTAGGTCTTCCACAATTGTAGATAGTTTGGTGAGTTCTAACTGAGGGATTTTGGAACGTTTTTTCACTGTGATCTTCCCTTTAAGACATTGGCTACAGTAGGTAGTATTTTAGGGAGTGTACTGTATGTTTTCCTCATGTTTGTCTCACTAGGGCTGCCCTCAGGATCTCTTGGGCATTTCGGTGGTGGCTGAGTGTTGTATTCAAGGTCACTGGCTATTATAAGTTCCGACATGTTATGGCCTTGGGGGTCTCGGTTATTGCAGCCAAATCTACCACTTCTTTGCTGACCTTAGCTGCTACTACCCCCAGCCCACCTGAGTTTGTTGTCTCTTCCACAGTTGAGATCTGTTTCTCAATTGCACCCATCGCCCTGGTCAGATATTTCATTAACATTTCACATTCCCAATTAACTCAGCAACAGTAACCCAAAAATAACAGTCTGCTTTGCCTATTAATTTATAATCAGTGCTTTTGTAATCGTGCTTGGTATTCATATGCTGTACTTACAAATTGCCAAGAAGGTCATACAGTCTTGCAAACAGCACTAATTTCTAAAATACCTTACAGGACCCATTCGGAGTCATGCAGAGTCAATTCTGAATTATGAGACCACAAGTGGGGACACTGCCCTGCGTCTTATTGTCAATGATGGGCAAGGATGGGCCCGCCCTTGTCTTTGCCCAGGCATGGCCTGCATGTGGCCTGCGCAGTGTGGTCTTGCAACTGCCTTCATGCGCCTCCAGTCACCAGAGGATGATGCAGAAACAAGCGGAGGAGCCTCGGGATTTAGTCTGCACCCCAGGTCAGTGAAATTGGGTCCCGCATAGCGGGGTCCTGTAACTGCCTTTATACGCCGCCAGGCAACAGAAGATGATGCAGGAAGAAGCAGTCTGGCAGATGTAGACAGTGCCCCAGCTCAGTATAATTGGGTGCCGATTATACATAGTTTAAAATAATATATAAACATATTTAAGCTACATTGTAACACTGTTATATATTAAAATATATAAGATTTATGTTTTAACCTATGTAAATATATATTATTATATAATATTATTGTTTTCGATATTGTGTCAGTGATCCCATTTCTAAATGTATGTCTTCATTTGCTATGGCATATTTTGCCTGGTCTTAATGATATTTGATCCTGGACCTGGCTTTTCGTGCTTTAGTTGGTTCAGATTTTTTGTCATTGGGTTCATTTGTTTTATTTGTGCCTTTATTTTGATCTGAGGAATTCATCCGATATTTATCTCATTACCCATTGACTTGCTCTGATCCTCTTTTTTTGTTTATTGTGTTGTAGTGGAAATCTGATATTTACGTTTGTCTTTACATTCTTTCCTTGTGTCAGCCTTTCCTTTCTTCCCACGCTTGATCTCATAACCCTTTTTAAATCACTATTTTTGGATAAGGTGTCTGGCCGGCATGTGCTTGGTGGATGGTAGTTAATTTTGTAGTTAATGTGTTTGTATTTGGAGACTGGTGGATCACTTCATTCCCGTTGAAGATGAAGGGTGAAGATGGAGCATTTGGAAAGTGGCTGTGGGTCAATTTGCTTCCTCACCTGATGCTGTAAATCTTTACCTGCAATCCAGTAAAATTTCTGTTTTTGCACATTTTTATATCAAGTCTCTGTCTGTGCATTGTTTAAAAAGCTGAACGTCTCCAGCGGTGTTCCATTCAAGTGCTCCAGCATTTCAAGAAGAGGGTATACCTTCAAATTACAGCATGGTGATTCTATTATAATACCAATAACAACTTGTAGTTCTAGGATTTCAACGACTTGCACAGCAGTTGCTGTATTGACTACAATAGGTGCATAAGTCACTGCTGGACCTGTGGGATGGTAGATTGAATACACTTGAGAATTTGTGTACCTCCGCTTTCGTAAACTCCTGTCATTTCTGATTCATCTGACTTTTCTCCCAGGTGACTCAGATTTGGAGATGAATGATAAAGGTTAGGGGGCTTTGTGATAACCCCCCCTATCCAGTACCATGCCATTCTCTTTGGATTTGTCTTATCCATGTTATTACTCTTATCTGTTGTCACAAAAACATTTGCCTCATTGGGATTTGTGTGTGTCTCAGCCATCTGAGTTCCCTGATAAACATTCTGCAGTGGCGCTGATCCATACCTGCTCACAAGCTATCTAGATACTGTAGTTTGCCCATGTTCAGATGTGCTGATAGCTTGGAGGGGTTGTAGAAATACGGGTTAACCCAATAGGTCGCTGGGACCTGGGTGAATTATTGATACAAAGTGGTCCCAGATACTAGAGCACATAAACCAAAATTAAATAATATCTCAACTGGATTCAGGGAAAATATCACAACATTGTTTTTAATCACAACGTGTACAAAAATATTTAATAAAACACTATTCATAAAATACATCAATTATTTAGTCATAGGTAGAGCCCCTAACAGGATGGAAAGGGAGGGGTGGTGATGTGGACAGTAAGGGAACTATACACGTGATAAGGCAATGGTCAATTTGACCTGAATGAAAAATTGCTAACAGTCAATTAATACAGGCTAATGATCACAGTTCATAAATTAATCTAACAGGCTCATGCCTATCAAAACAACACCACAAATGATAAATGGGGAAGAAGGCTGAGGATGAAAAAAGTGTTGACGTTTCGACCCAAGTTGATGCAGGCGTAGGATAAAACCTTGCTAGAGGGTCTTCATCAGGACGGGGGTGTAGGAGGGGCAATAGATCTGTATAAGAAATTAATAATTTTAATATCAATTGTGGTCAAAATGATCCAAATTACTCATAAAAATTACATTGTTGATGATTGAAGAGGGAAACATAACATAAGTAATATGAGGAATACTTATAAGGTGGAACACATCAGGTTTAGAAGACTGCAGGTTAGACCAGAAGTATCAAATGAGAGTAGTTTCATTTCCAGGTTCTAGACAACCAACAACAGAGATTCTACAATGGTTTTTTACATTAGTAAATGTAGTGTGGAACAAGAATACGGAAAATACAAAAAAGGGTCCTGGTAAGATGACATAAATAATGGACCCTCAAAAAATTGGTTACAAATATGAGACCCAAATCTCATAACATTATGTCAGAAGGAATACACATAAACTCACTGGGAATGGAGTCTCGCAGATTGAACAGCAACCAGATATGTTGGGTGTGCACCGTTCAGTATATCTGTATATTTGATGGGTGGGCTGTAAAGTCGATCCGATTTCTAAAAATGTTAAAATGGCAGAATCGTAAATAATCGCATACATGCTACCAAACATTAATATTGGTGTTTTGGCCACACTGCGCATACCTGAAAAAAGGAATTCCAGGGCTGTGATGGGGGACTGGTATGTGTAAATCAAGTTTGTAGAGAGGAAATTCGGTGGTTTCGAAACGGCCGCATAGATCAGTCCGATTTCTGAAAACAATAAGATAACCGGCTTGTAAACATTCACGTGAAAGCAGCCAGATAATGCAACCAGACAATAATGCCACTTAAACCACACCGCGCGTACCTGAGAAAGGGAATTCCAGGACTTTGACGGGGGTGTGGTGTGTGAAATTCAAGTTCGGTGGTTACGAAACGGCCGCATAAATCAGTCCAATTTCTGAAAATTTTCAAGATACAAGCTTGTAAATACTCGCATACATGCAGCCAGATAATTGTATAGCTACCTATCGCCAAATCGCAGTGTGCATACCTGGCAAGGGTAATCCAGAGGCTTTGAAGGAGGTCTAGAACGTGTGGTCCAAGTTTGTAAAAGCCAAGTGAATAGGGCTGTAGTTCAAGACTTCCTGGATCGGAGTTTCGATCACTTGACCCCGCGCACATTGGAAGAAAGTGAAAAAAGACTTCCAGTGCCTAGTGTCTCGGTAACTACTTCGAAAGAATTAATCCAAAGGGATAAGCGCATTGGGAACACATTAAATAAACAGTTGCATGCAGCTTAATGCATCCTGGAAATATGGCGATTGTGTTTCGAAAAATATTTAAAATGATCACATCCAAAATAATGCCCATCGGGTCATGATGGATTTAATTAAACAACAGGGCTGATGATTTGAAAACCCGGGGATGCCTAGTCGATGGATCTAGCCTTAATAATATTAGTGCCCACATAATATTTTAGTCAATTAAATGCAAGTAAGCACCATCATTACAGAAAATGGGAGAAAATTAACAAATCATAGTAACCACAAAACGGCATACCTATCAAACAAGATGGTAAAGGCCGTCCAGTTAATGATATCACTTGCAGCAAATATAATGGCTACATAATACTCTTTACATGTTGACCAGTGGTAATTAGTACGAATTGGCCATTTGCGCAAAGGTACTATCAGTTTCATTGAGTCCTGATTTCACTGAGTCAAAAAGAAACATCCATTTGGCTTCCCGGATGTTGAGGATATTAGAGACACTACCACCTCTAGGGTCCAATGAAATTTTCTCTAAGACAACCCATTTGAAATTATCAGTTGGGTATTTTTCAGTTTTGAAATGATCCTCTAACGGGGCTCCAGCTACCTCACACCTGATCCTGCTAGAGTTTAGCAAAATCCTTACTTTGGCCTTTTGCTGGTTTTGACCTATATAAATTAGGTTACAATCGCACATAATGGCATAGATAAAATTAGATGAATTGCAATTTGTATGTGATGTTAAAGGAATCTTGTGTTCTTTGTATTCAAAGACGTTTGTTTGGATACAATTATTGCATGCTATGCCGTCGATAAATTGAGAACACATTGATGTTACCTAAAGTTCGTTAATGGATTACTTATGAGCTGCTACCTTTCATATAAGAAATCTACTCGTATCTCATTAAATTTTGAAATGAAGTAATGCAGCCCACTACACTTTTAATTGAATTGAAATGATTGTCAACGGATAATTCTATTTGGGATCGCTTATCCGTAGACAGATTGACAATCGAAGTGACGATCCTTCTCACCTTTGCTATCAGGATATCCATACAGAGCCTATAAATTATTGGAAAGAGCGTCTGTTCTGCTAAAGGTCCTGAGGAAGGTGGTCTCATTCCACCGAAACGCGTCGACCTTGCGTAATAAATCACAAAACAACCTGTGACCCCTCAGACACAGAATAAAGAATGAATGTAGAGTGTATGAGAGTGTATGTATGAGGTATTTGTGAGAGTGTATTAGACTTGTTTTCTCTGTATGGTGTTTGTATTTATATTTTTATTGCTCACTGATAAATAATATATCTTTTTTGTAAAATGATCGTAATGAATTCAAAGAAATACTGTGAAAAATATAATCTTGTTAAAAAGAACACATAAAAAAGAAATAAAAGTTACAACTGTGAAAAAAATATATGTTGTTACCTTGTGTTGAAGGCTTTTGTTGAAAGCATACAGGTTGTCAAGTGTAAAATAATTCAGGTTATGATACCTGGTACCTGGTTGGTGGCCATGACATTGTTAGTATACCTTGCAAAAAACACAGTTGATGGACAGAATGTAGAACAATGTCATACATTCACCCCAGTACAAGGATCTAGGCCTAAATCCATCGTTTTTTTGCACTCCACACCACCCTGGGTTAGACACTGGCTATATGCAAATCAGCTCTGACCCTGTGCCTGATGGGAACAGTCCAGTCCGAACTACCAAGCCATGTCTTTCCCAGACCGGAATCAAGCATCCAAGGACCAGTTTCTGGCTATCAGCCTTCATCAGCCTGGATAGCTTGACTCTAGTGGTGTGGAGAGCCTGGGACTCACGTCTGAGTATGCCCAGCACACTTGGGGTGAAAATTGCAAAAAACACAGTTGATGGACCGAATGTAGAACAATGTCATACATTCACCCCAGTACAAGCATCTGGGCCTAAATCCATCGGTTTTTTGCACTCCACACCACCCTGGGTTAGACACTGGCTATATGCAAATCAGCTCTGACCCTGTGCCTGATGGGAACAGTCCAGTCCGAACTACCAAGCCATGTCTTTCCCAGACCGGAATCAAGCATCCAAGGACCGGTTCCTGGCTATCAGCCTTCATCAGCCTGGATAGCTTGACTCCAAAGGTGTGGAGAGCCTGGGACTCACGTCTGAGTATACCCAGCACACTCGGGTGAAAATTGCAAAAAACACAGTTGATGGACAGAATGTAGAACAATGTCATACATTCACCCCAGTACAAGGATCTGGGCCTAAATCCATCGTTTTTTTGCACTCCACACCACCCTGGGTTAGACACTGGCTATATGCAAATCAGCTCTGACCCTGTGCCTGATGGGAACAGTCCAGTCCGAACTACCAAGCCATGTCTTTCCCAGACCGGAATCAAGCATCCAAGGACCGGTTTCTGGCTATCAGCCTTCATCAGCCTGGATAGCTTGACTCCAGTGGTGTGGAGAGCCTGGGACTCGCGTCTGAGTATACCCAGCACACTCGGGGTGAAAATTGCAAAAAACACAGTTGATGGACAGAATGTAGAACAATGTCATACATTCACCCCAGTACAAAGATCTGGGCCTAAATCCATCGTTTTTTTGCACTCCACACCACCCTGGGTTAGACACTGGCTATATGCAAATCAGCTCTGACCCTGTTCCTGATGGGAACAGTCCAGTCTGAACTACCAAGCCATGTCTTTCCCAGACCGGAATCAAGCATCCAAGGACCGGTTTCTGGCTATCAGCCTTCATCAGCCTGGATAGCTTGACTCCAGTGGTGTGGAGAGCCTGGGACTCACGTCTGAGTATACCCAGCATACTCGGGGTGAAAATTGCAAAAAATACAGTAGATGGACAGAATGTAGAACAATGTCATACATTCACCCCAGTACAAGGATCTGGGCCTAAATCCATCGTTTTTTTGCACTCCACACCACCCTGGGTTAGACACTAGCTATATGCAAATCAGCTCTGACCCTGTGCCTGATGGGAGCAGTCCAGTCCGAACTACCGAAGAATTATATATCTTTTTTGTAAAATGATCGTGATGAATTCAAAGAAATACTGTGAAAAATATAATCTTGCTAAAAAGAACACATAAAAAAGAAATAAAGGTTACAAATGTGAAAAAAATATATGTTGTCACCTTGTGTTGAAGGCTTTTGTTGAAAGCATAAAGGTTGTCAAGTGTAAAATAATTCAGGTCATGAGGGAATCTTTTTCTATGGTTCCTGGTTGGTGGCCATGACATTGTTAGTATACCTAGCATCAATAGCATTCACCTGACTTAACAGAAGACATTCTTCTAGAGTATATATTGAGGGATTTACCAGGGATATCTGTTATCCTCACTCTCATTCACTCTACTCGTTGAGACCCTACAACAGAATTGTGCATGAACTGGGAAATCACAGGGGTAAAACTGGGTCAGCACATTCCCTGTAAAGAGTCCAAACCTGAGACAGAGAAGCACTGATGCTTCCTAGACCACACTTTGACAAACAGACTGCTGTCTGAAGTACCATGGCTGAAGCCAAATCATAGACATTCAAAAATAATAGGCTTCTCTGTCACCCAGGGACTATGAGAGAATGGTATCAAACAAATATGCTTTATTGTTTGCCAAGCATTTCCTCTGCCTTCACACTCAAACTTGTCAATGCAGAGTTCCCCCCGACTAGAACGGGTGGCCTTGAAACATTGGAATTAAGTACTATTTGTAGAGGCTGGTGACCTCTTTGACATAGAAGAACTGAAGATTTTCAAGCAGCTTTAGACGGGTTATGGTATTTGGGGAAATTTGGAAATTCAGGTGTATGGTAAGGAGAAACTTATGGCCACATGCATCATTGCACCCGTTTGCGATTCCTAAATTGCGAAAATTAAGGAATCGCAATTTAGAAATCCCAAACGGCAATGCATGAATAATTCGCAAATATTTTTGCGATTTCTTAATTTTCCTTAATTGTGATTCACATTTTGCGAATCGCAATTAAGGAAAATCTTCCCATTGATTCCTATGGGCCAAAAGGCCCATAGGAATCAATGGGAAGGCATTAACATTTTGCGATTTTCATTTTGCGAATCGCAATTTGTTAATGCATTTCAAGGGTGCTGAGGGGGGTAGAAAGGACCCCCCCTGCACCCTTGAAATGTTTTTTTAAGTGCAAGGTTCACACACACATGTCCAAAGAATATGTGTGTGTGTAACATGACACTTTCAAAAATGCATTTTTGAGCATTTTTGAAAGATTTCCCAAATTAACACGAGGTTCAACCTCGTGTTAATTTGCTCCCCTTATTTGCGAATTCGCATTTTTTTAAACATTCATGCATTGCATTTAAGGAATCGCAAAAATGAGATTCCTTAAATGCAATTGCATTTTTAGAAATCGCAAAAAATTGTGATTTCTAAACAATTGTTTAATGCATCCAAAAAAGTGATTTTGGAATCGCAAACGGCCGAATTTTGCGAGTCGCACCGTTTGCGATTCCAAAATCGCTTGATGCATGTGGCTGTAAGACACTTATGATGGCATACTGAAAGCAGATACTTTCCCATTAACTCCAGTTGAGTAACTACTTCATAATATAGATGAAGACTCGCACCTATTCTCACAGATTTATACAATCATTCAGACAGTGGAGCCTAGACCGAAAGTACAGCAAAAGAATACATTTGAGAATGAACTAGGATTCACCCCTTATGATAAACAGCAGGAAATTATACAGTCCAAATCTTAGAGAGGTATCACATATGCTCACGAGAAGGAACCGCATGCAGGTTACTGATCAAATGGCATTTGAAACTAAAGCACGTACGCACTACGGGCTTAATGTATCAAAGGGTTTTACCCATTCTGTGTCTACAAGGAAATGTGTATCTTACTTTCACTAACAAATGCTAGTGAGGCTGTTGCAGGTGTACACACTGACACATATATTGTGGTCCTTCATTGCATCTACTTTGGGCAAGATGTGACCTGAGAAATGTAATCTAACTAAAAATTCTATATAATAAAAATGGACTCCACAAAGCAAGGTAAGTTGGACGTTTGTAGAGAAGGGTAAGTGCAAAACAGTGCCTATCTGATTAATATACCCGTATTAACGGTACAGAGAGAGAGCAGACCACGATCTCATTATTGACATCCCCAAATAGGAAAGTCTTTTTAAACCCGGTTGTGTTCCTTAAAGGATCAGGTGCTGCTTTTAAAAGCTGGTGTTTTGCTTTTGTAAATCCTGCAAGTCACAAAATCACAGGGTTTGCAAATGCAAAATTGTTATGCGCAATGTACTAAACGCATTTTGCGAGAAGAAAAAGATTTCTCGCATAGTAAATGTATTTTTTTACCTATTCTGAATTCCAAAAGAGAAAAACATGAAAATAGATACTATTCTAAATGTTATTTGCACTGGTATGTGTCGATGGTTCGTAGACACATTCCAAGTGATAACTGACTTGAAAAGTGGAACCTGTGAGTGGGGAACAGCTTTTCATTTTAGAATTCTAATGCCCTCACAATATCCCCCCAAACAATCCACGTTTTATTTTAGGAGAATCTATTCATTAAGGGGCATGAACTGCTTTGAAAAAAGTCCTGTTTTGCAGGGTTAGTGGCATGTAGTCCATGCGTTCATAGGGGCAGATTTATGTTAACTGGCGCATCCCCAGGGATGCGCCAGTTAACGTGCGCCACAGTGCACCACAGCTCCGCCACCCATGGTGCGCCGCATTTATAATGCGGCGCACCATGGTGCAAAAACAGCACAGATGCGTGACGCATCTGTGCTGGAAATGAGGCCATTTCTGGAGTTGCGTCGCAAGCGCGACGCAGCTCCAGCAAGGCTTGGGGGTGCCGCATCTACACAATGCTGCATCAAGACCTACGCCTGCTTCAAGCAGGCGCAGGGTTTTGACGCAGCATTGGCCTGGAAGTGACTGAGTGAAATCTCACTCAGCCACTTTCAGGAGGCGTTCCTGCGCAGGAAATAAAAAAATAAAGTGACGCAATTGCGGCGTAAGGGCATCATAAATCTGTCCCTAAGTGAATTGTGGGTGGGATCTATCTAATTAATATTCACCAGGTAGGCTCCCGTGACCCACTGTATATGAACAATTGTTTACGAAAGCTGCACAGCCTGTATTACAATTTGCACCTCCAGTCTCAAACCAGTTCTTGTGCGAAATTCATATAACTGCTTTGCGAAATGGTATAGTGCACATTAACCAATTGCTCACTTATTCAATTCAATTGTCTGATACATTCATGCAATAATGTCCTTCTCTACTTTTATGTTTTGATTTCATATTTACTACACAGTGAACACATAGGGCGTAACCATAAGAAAATAAGCATGCTAACACATTAGAAAATATAGCTCAGCAATTGCATTTTACTTATACCACACGTTGAACCTCCTTTTCAATGAGCTGTAAGAACTAATGAGCACATCTATGAATATAGTAACAGTACAATATGTTGAATCTCAAGCACGGCACCTGAGGCCTCTGCATGTACTTTACACTTGAACTGAAACCCTGGTCACCTGCACACATAAATCTGCAACAATTAATTGGTTAAAGTGCAAAATGAAGTCAGTGACCTTGACACAAATAAATGAAATGGAAAAGGGGAGATTGCAATGCACAGAAAACATTCACTCATTTAAAAGATTTACGGGAAACAGTGCCGTGTTCGAAGAACTAATAAAAATCCAACATGTTCTTTCTTTCAGTTAGGGTGCTTTGCTGAAGATTTTGAGGTCACTGGACTCTATTTTAATGGCCCAACCTGCAGTGCATTTAGTGGGCTTTGATTTCTGAAGGTTATTGGGACATCGTTTTATTAAATAGTGATTGTCGGGGTCAGGGGACATGTACTCCTTTTATTGGTTATGGAAATCTATATTGCAGAAAGCTGTCTCTATAAAATACAGACTGAATAGGTCTTACGGTTGACGGAATTGGATGACATTTTTTAAAAGTTCACGGCTGTCTATCTTCTTAATGGAAAATTAATTTTGGCGATGGAAATTCAACTAAGGTAGAGTAACTTTCGCTTCTACTTTTATTTAAAGAAGGAAAAACTCTTGAAATCTGTCAGTTCAAAATCATGTGCCCATTTATTTAATCTTTCCAAAAACATATTCAAACTCGATCATGCTACATTTAACAAAGACATACGCATTAACTATCGACTTCATGCAGAGTTCGTTATATAGTAATAAAAAAAAGTATAATACATCAGCCCTCGAAATCTTGGGACAGATTTATCATACTTTCACGCAATGCAGCGAAACAAGTTGCTGCACTGCGCTGCTTGAACGGGAGATTGTACTTTTTCTCTTTCAAAGTATTGTACTTTTTCTCTTGCAAAGTATTGTACTTTTTCTCTTTCAAAGTATTGTACTTTTTCTCTTTCAAAGTATTGTACTTTTTCTCTTTCAAAGTGTGCTGCACAATGCCGCACAATGTACACTTCTGATGCATTCCCTGGTCTAACAGAGTTGGTAAACCTGAGATTGTGTCTGAATGCAGGAGTGGATGCATGGGAACACCCATGCTCCACCTCCTACCACACAGTGTAATGCAAGGCAGCAACTTGCACTGCCTTGCATACACCAGATTGGCCTTGTGTGGCTTTGTAAACTGAATCTAGGTTTTGCGTTGCCTTACATTGAGTTGCATGGCGAGGCACAAGGACAAGGCATCACTATGATAAATCAGGCCCTATGTGTTGCTTTATCGACTGATCAGATTCTGTTTCCCCAGACATCAATTCCGTGCTTCCTATCCCTCCCTCTAAACAATCCATTGCTTCATTTATAAATTGTAGATGTCTGCCAAATTGAATTAAGAAACTTTCTTTACAGGAACCATAAAAGAATCATTACATAGTACAAAGGTACACAGTTCAATCGAAAACCAGGGAAGTTGTCAGCACAGCTCCTGAATGAAATGCTCAAAGGAGGGAAAGCACAATTTCCATTTGCCCAGAGCTTAGTGAAATAATTTGGTGTAAATTATTTCACCACTTCCTGATTTATTTTACAAACAGTTGGGTCCAAAAAGTACAAACATCTCAAAGTGAATGAGCGTCCACAGACTTTAAATATTTCATCTGAACTTGAAATTTAAGAGCTGATCCCTTTGTGGTGTCACACATTTTTGTGTAATCTGCCAAGGCACATCCAGGAAATGTTGAAAATGCCATTTTCAGCAAAAAAAAAATACCTCGATTTAGAAATGTATGTTCTTACGGGAGAACAGAGTCCACACACAATGTATGCATATTTTGGGACTAGAAAATTGTTTACATTAACTTTGTGAACTTCCCAAATACTCAGCAAACAGGAGGAAAGCATTGTCTCACAACCTTTTGGTTTTGCCAATACTTGTTTTGTAATGTATTTTTTAAGGAGGAGCAACTAGGCTCATGCCATTATAACAAATAAATATTGACTAAAAGCAAAGCTATTATTTAGTCTCAGAAATTATACTTTACATCACAATCCTTGGTAATTAAGTAAAAACTAGGCAAATAATGCTGCTCTATAGTTCACTGAGTTTTGCCCACTCGGGCACGGAGCTCAGAAAAACTCCACAAAGTGACACAGAGCAAAGGTTCGCTTTTGAACTGCTCACCAATGTTAATTTGGCGTGCGCTCACGTGAAAGAATTGTATGCTGGACCTCCTCCCGGTGGGATTTCTCAACAAGGGCGTTCACCTCCATTCACCACGGCTCTCTTTGACAAATCCTCTGCCAGCATTGAAGAAGCTACCTCTTTAGAAGAATGTCTGCTCAAGCAGCAGAAAGCAGCAGCGCCCTCTGGCATGATGCGTAGTGCCGTTTGCTTTGATTTTACAACACAGGACAAAATCTCTGTGCTAAAAATCTGTGCGTGCAGATCGACTTAACAGACTCCGCCGCTAGTGGAACTCCGGGGTTTCTGGCGGAGTTTTTCTGGCAATTTGCAGTGTTCAACAAAGTAAAACTCTGCCCAGGCTAAACTTTATTTAATGTGTTCTTTTAGAGTGGGCTACTGCCCCATCCTATAGCATGTATTAATGTATTAATTTTCAATATATATATATATATATATATATATATATATATATATATATATATATATATATATATATATATATATATATATATATATATATATATATATAAATATATATATATATATATATATATATATATCTGTGCTCCAAATCGCTTCCGTTAAGAAAACGTTACACGCACTCCAGGAGTAAGCGGCAAAGATTTATTTAGCCCATTTAATGTGGGCTAAATAAATCTTTGCAACGATTGTTCACCGCGAGTATCGGCGCGGGAATCTGTACCCGCTTGCGAGGGCCTCGGGATTAACGATGCGACTTTGGAGCCTGGATATATATATATATATATATATATATATATATATATATATATATATATATATATATATATATATTTTTTTTTTTTTTTTTTTTTTTTTTTTTTTTTTTTTTTTTTTTTTTTTTTTTGCAATGCGGAAAATGGTGACGCTAAACCATGTGAACATAGGCGACTTTCACGACAAAATTTGAGTGAAACTCGCATCTGTTGGTACGTGCGGTATATCGGCCATTAGAATGTATGAATTTATGTGTTAAAAATTGGATTGAGCATTTTTAATAAATGTTCTCTTTCGGAATTCTGAAATGGACCAGACAGAGAATTAAGTATTACCTCTCTGGGTCCATGTTTAATTTGTATATATGTAATATAATGTATATTATTGCATATTGAAAGATGGCCGCCGCAGGAGTAGAGAATGTATTGCTTTAAGGTACCGTCGTTTATGTTTATGTTAATGAATTGACACGTGACCTATGATGACCACGTTGTTATCTGATTTAAATTTGATGTGTAAATAATGTCAGTTACACTGACGAAGGCGGAAACGCCGAAACGCGTTTGCTAGCTGACTATCGAGGGGTTCATCGAATAAAGCTTGGCTGACCTACGCTTTACCTGCTTTGAGTGCTCTCATTGTTCGAAACCCGGGAGTTTTGGGGTTTCTGAGTCCTGTCAATACGTTTCGCATTTTCACCGTGCGAGAGGGGCACCCGTGTTCGAGTGGAGCGGAGGCTGGTGAAAAACGAGTGCCGAAAATTTGGATTGCCGTCTGGCCCCGCCGGACAAGCGTGCTAGGTGCACGTCTTGGGATTACAGCGAGACAACGCCAAACGCAGCCCGGAAAGGAACGACTGACCGTGAGGGAACTCGGCGGCTGGGAATTCTGGAACGGGTGAGTGAGCGACGCCTACATTATTGTGAAATATCCGGCAAGAACACGTACAGCTTAGCGAGAGACAGAGCCACGCAAAGGAAACCCAACCCCTCGATCTAAGTTATGTTCACTGATAGTGAAAGAGAGCAAGCAGCAGACTCTCTGTTCATTCCCCAAACGGGGGCACGAAAGAAAACGACTCCATCAACGGCAGCAAGCACACCTGATACATTGTCGAAATTATTCACCACCCTTGAAAAAACGTATGAGCGAGAAATACGCAAGTGGTGGGAGGCCACCAGCCTTCAAAAATATCTGGAAGTTGGACGGGTGCCTAGGGGATTGAGGATTTTACTGGTCCCCTCATATGAAAAACCGAACCATGAACTGTTAAAGGAATGGTCTGAATTTATGAGCGATGTTATGCAAGGAATGCTGAAGCTGCTGGTGAAACACGCATGGAGTGATCGTAATAAACTACAGGAGGAAATAAAGGCAATAGAAGCTAAGATTAGCGAAGAAAAAGACACAAAGAAATGTGAGGAGTTACGGGAACAAATGAAGAAAAGGTTGATAGATTATGAGAACACCATTAAATTGAGGAAGCAATCCAAATACATCCGAGATGAAAAGGATTATGCAAATGGGAGGATATTAACATTTGCACGCAAATACGATGCCCCCAGAAGAAAGATACAACAGGACAAACTGAAGAATCGAACCCCTGCAAGCACTGAAGAATCTGAAATTTCAGAGGACGAATCAATCAGAGCAAGAAGCACCGCGGAATCGAGAGGTGCAGAAGGGGCGGAGAACAGAGACGATCTCACCGAAGACGATCCTTTTTTCGAGGAGTACGAGGTCATCAGAGGACTCAGAGAGCGACCCGCAGCAACAACACACCCTCCAAAAACTCCAAAAGGAAAACGAGGAGGGGGAAGCGGGGGCGCCCAAGGAAGATCCACACCAGTGGTAACAAGAAGTGCCCGAGGGAAGACCTGGAAAGGACCACAATGAATGCAATGGAGAATACCATTATTAATCTCTCGGACCGGACACTAACTCCAAAAGAAGAAGAACTATTAAAACTGGGATTAACCTTCTGCCCGACTCCAGCATTCAGTTATACACAAACCAGGATAGATCTTTTTAGATTTGTCAGAAAACTCAAATTACACAAAATACATACCCTGAACCCGAAAGCACCTGATATCAGTGTGTCTGAAGAAGAAGATCCACTCTTAATGATGACAGGACAAGATCTTGAGGCAATTGCGGTAGCACAAACACTCATTGGCACTAGCCTTTCCCAGGATTGGGAGGCTCAACCTACACAGACTCTGGAAGACTGTGGCATTACTCAACAAGGTTGCAAGAGTGATATGATTATAAAATCAAAAACGAATCCAAGAACACCACACGATGGAATAGATACATTCCAGGAGATGGTCATTGAGGAACTTAAGTGTCTCCAATCGGAAGGCTTCAATGCCAGCAAGAAAAATTTGACCAAGGAGGAATGGGCAACAATTCAAAATTTGAAAGACGATCACAGCATAATTATCAAACCCAGTGATAAAGGGGGCAATATTGTGATTCTAAAACGGGAACAATATGAGGATGAGGCCCTATCCCAACTGAATAATAAAGAACATTATGTGGAGATCAAACGCATAAAATATACTGAAAGTGTGAAAGCGTTCAATGACCTTATAAATAATTGGAAGGATAAAGGTATCCTGGATCTCAAAGACTGGAAAAACCTGAAATGTGACCACCCGCAAATTGCGACCTTTTATCACCTGCCTAAGGTACACAAGAGTAAAATCTGGCCCCCAGGCAGACCGATTGTATCTGCTAAGGACAGCCTACTGGAAAAAACATCAAGCTATATTGACAGCTTCATTGCCCCTTTCGTGAAGGATCTTAGTTCGTATCTGAAGGATACGAAGGACTTTCTGCGGATTATACAGGATGTGGTTTGGGAAGAAGATTGGTTCCTGATAACTCTGGACATTGCCAGTTTGTACACGTCAATCAAACATGAGGATGGCCTAATGGCGATGAAAAGCTTCCTTGAATTAAGACCCATCAAGTACCGAAGCCATAACCATATGTTATTAGAGCTCACAGACTTCTGTCTCCGTAACAATATTTTTTTGTTTGCAGGAAAATTGTACCTGCAACTGCAGGGGACTGCGATGGGCACGTGCTTCGCCCCCAGCTACGCGAATCTTTTCGTGGGCTGGTGGGAGAAGCACGTGGCCTGGGCAGGGACCAATGAACGGTGGATGGAGAATATTGTTCTCTGGACCCGCTACATCGACGACTTGTTCTTGGTGTGGCGGGGTTCACAGAATGAGGCTGAGGAGTACATCTCTGATCTAAATAAAAATAGTCTAAATCTCAGCTTCACAAGCAGTATCAGTCAAAGTGAGGTGTTCTACTTAGACCTTCGGGTCTACGTGGAAGACAAGAAAATTCAAACCGCCGTCTATAGGAAACCCACGGCGGGTAACACTATACTGCACTCACGTAGCTACCATCCCCGAAGTGTTATCAATAACATCCCCCTGGGAGAGTTCTTGCGAATGAAACGCAATTGCTCGACCACCAAGGAGTTTGTAAGCTCTAGAAAACAGTCAACAATGAGATTTTCTGCAAGAGGCTATGGGAAAGGAATCCTCACACAAGCAGAGTTGAGAAGTGATTTGGTCAACAGGAAGGATCTATTAATTGATCGATCCAAGCCCAAAGATGATAAGATCAGGCTAATTACTGACTTCTCGGAAAAGTCTCCAGAAGTCTTTAATGTGATGCGTAAAAATTGGAAGATTTTAAAAGCAGATCCAATAATAGGGAAGTCCCTGTCTGATCACCCCTTGATAACGTATAGAAAGGGTAAATCCTTCAAAGACCATCTTGTAAATAGCCACTTCGAACAAAAAAGAAAAACAAAATCACCTGTTTCTGGCTTCTATCCTTGCATGAAGTGCAAGGCCTGTAAGAATTCAAAGAAAGTCAAAGAGTATTACATACCTGGTCAAAAGAGGAAAGGAAGAATAACCAAGTTGTTGAATTGTAATTCCGACTACACAGTCTATTGTTTAACATGTCCCTGTGGGAAGAGGTACGTAGGGAGCACGGTCAAGCAAACCAAACTCCGGGTCTTAGAGCACATGCGGGCAATTACATTAAAGGACCCTAACTACCCAGTAGCCCGTCATTTTGAACAGGAACACGATAGCAATAGCAATCTTCTGACCTATCACATCCTAGATCAGTTGGTTAGAACAGAAAGAGGGGGCAATTGGGTAAAAAAACTGAGAACACTGGAATCAAGATTTATTATCCAGTTACAGACCAAGACCCCGGGGGGGATGAATAATGAAGAAGAGATGTGGACTCACATCTAAGCATCCCTCCAGTTGTCTCCTTTTCTCTTTGTTGAAGAACCAGTGATGTAAATTTGTAAATAGTTCCCTAGAAACAGAGTAGAATGCAGTACCATTAATGTTGAGCTTTTTATTTTCTAATATGTTGATCAATATGAATGCAGTTATTTATCAGTTGGTCAGATCAGATCATTGATGAAATGCCTATTCAAGGCGGGAATGTACATAATGTATATAGACACACTTGCCCATTCAGGGCTTAATTGCACACATGACAACTGCAATGCGGAAAATGGTGACGCTAAACCATGTGAACATAGGCGACTTTCACGACAAAATTTGAGTGAAACTCGCATCTGTTGGTACGTGCGGTATATCGGCCATTAGAATGTATGAATTTATGTGTTAAAAATTGGATTGAGCATTTTTAATAAATGTTCTCTTTCGGAATTCTGAAATGGACCAGACAGAGAATTAAGTATTACCTCTCTGGGTCCATGTTTAATTTGTATATATGTAATATAATGTATATTATTGCATATTGAAAGATGGCCGCCGCAGGAGTAGAGAATGTATTGCTTTAAGGTACCGTCGTTTATGTTTATGTTAATGAATTGACACGTGACCTATGATGACCACGTTGTTATCTGATTTAAATTTGATGTGTAAATAATGTCAGTTACACTGACGAAGGCGGAAACGCCGAAACGCGTTTGCTAGCTGACTATCGAGGGGTTCATCGAATAAAGCTTGGCTGACCTACGCTTTACCTGCTTTGAGTGCTCTCATTGTTCGAAACCCGGGAGTTTTGGGGTTTCTGAGTCCTGTCAATATATATATATATATATATATATATATATATTCACTGACAAAACCAGGTGTCAGGTACATTATAGTTAGGAATTAGCAGTGCATTGCGGGTGGGCAAGTTATAGTTAGCTGAACTAACTATAACAGGGAAATTTCAATGGTTTTGTATGAGAGAAATGTCCAGCTAACTATAACGCCCCTGAAACCTATGTTTTTTTCATTGAATTTCTAAGGTTTTTTTAAAGCTAATTCCTAACTATAACGTGCCTGAAACCTATGTTTTTTTCAGTGAATTTCAAAGGTTTTTTTAAATGAGAATTCCTAACTATACCAGGCCTGAAACCTATGTTTTTTGCAGTGAATTTTTAAGGGTTTTTAAATGATAATTCCTATTTATAATGTTCAATAAGCATATCTGTTTTATTCTATCTTTTTTTAATTATCATCCCATTCTCAACGTAGTAAAAACTGCAAATATTACCACTCATTAATTTATTCCTTCCTCCACGAACACGCTACAAACCAGAACCACAACTAACGTTAATAATACACAAACTAGGCGTTCTCGTAGAAAAAAACAAAAAAAACACCACTTCTCAAACTTTAAAAAACAAACCAAATCTACAATGCTATCCAAAAAAAGGTGATAGTTCCATTTAGCACTAACAAATTTATATCAACATTTAACTATTGCAAGGACGTTGACTATGTACTGTGTAAATTACATCCAACTCACAACCATATCTAAAAACAAATATGTAATAGAGGTACTAATTATACACTTCCAACACCCAACAAAATAACAACACTTAACTCCACCATCAAAAGAACCACCCCTCCTGACCGCTCCCTCCATACTACCTCAGACGCAACACAAAACAGGACAACGTACCATCCCAAAATAATATATCCCCTCAACACCACACTAGCTCAATGTTCAGAGATGTGGCAATCAACTATGTGCAAGGGAAGATCTCACACATCATCAATAATGTACACACTGCTAATACTACCGATGATATGCTATGCACAACACACTATAGAAACCAAAAACTTTTCCGTGTGTAGATATGCTATTGATACGTGTAGTGTACTGCAGAGTGGATGCAACCATATTATCTCAGACACTGGAGACAACTTTCGGTCAGTAGCTGTGTTGTGTCCCGCCTCCCTTGAAGCCGAAGAGGAGTGGGCTGCTCCAACGTACGCAATTTCAGCATAAGTCTATAAATAATTAGCCTATGCCTTGGGCGTTGTTCACTTTCGCAAAGAGAAGAGACTCCGCCACAACAAAGATCCGCACCCTGCCACCCAGCTGCCGCCATGACCACGTCCCTCCTTGATACAGGCCCATTCCATACTCAACAGCACCGCAGACTTATGTCTGTATCGACTTCTGGTTTCGATCTACACTGTGGACAGCAGGGTTCACAACTAGAATTCAGCTTTGCATCTGCACTACAGGCAGCTGTCATGTTCCACTATGGAGCAAAAGGATATATAGAGTGTGAAAGAGGTATGAGTGAGTGAACTACATCTCCCAGAATTCTTTGGGAAGATGTAGACACTATGTTTCTGTTTATCTTTTCTTTCTTAATCTCCTTTGGTCCGGGAAAGGGTGCTTGTCAATCTGAAGCGGAGACTAATCAACCGTGAACCTGCCTGAAAGGACCACGCCTTCCCTAGATCCTGTTTGCACCCGTAGCGCGAGGCGGAGGAGACACCTACGAGGAAATCTGCTGCCTGTTTCCCTTTCTTGTGTCACAGAGCCGCACTGCTAAATCTTGGTTCCTGCGTGCCTGGGGCGCTTTAATTTGTTCTCACACCCGTAGCGCTAGGCGTAGGAGACGCCCGTGAGGAACTCTGCTGCCCGGTCTCCCTCGTTGCGAGTGAACCGCGCTGACGAGTCTGAATACCTCGGCGCCAGGGGCGCTTTCATTAATGAAGCATTTTTTAGATACAAACGCGCGGAGCGATTGTAAGCTCCAATTATTCATTTACGCTTGGTGCGCATAGTGCATCGGAGGCCTGATCGTTTTCTGAAGTTTAGGAAGCAAGGCCAAAACAGTTTATCCTGCAGGAGGGAATCCCATTAGTTATAAAAGTGATTGACAGCACTTGAAGCCTTATATTTTTAGTGCAGTAGCGCTTTCATTATTTTGGTACTGATCGTCTTCAAGCTTGACTTCTCCAATTTTATTGCACTGTCCTTCTTGCCCTCATGAGCTGTTTAGGGCTCGGATTAGTTAATTTTCTCTTGTGAAGATAGATCCTACATATAGGATACAAGAATACCAGAGATCAGCCTGGTAACAGATTGTTATCTGGGGTAGCAACTTGTTCAATTGCCTTGGAATTATGAAACTAATTGTCACTGGGAAAAGAAGTGATAAAAAACTATTTGATTCCCTTTTGCTTTATTTTTTCCTTTTTGTGGATTTTATTATGGAGTATGTGCAGCAGCTTATAATTGTAAGTGTATTTCAACACATATGACATTGATAGATACTGATGACATTGTATGCATATTTATGTGTGTTTGCTTATCTCTTTATACAGGAAACACTGAGTTACCAAAGGGAGAGAATTCAGCCCTACTTCACATCAGTGCTTACCTGCATTTATTTGACTGCTGCAAATTTATTGTTTCATGTGTCCCTTTTTTCCCCTTCCCTGAGGGTGGTGATATCTAGTGAGTGTTTCTATTTCTCACAGGTAGTTCTACATAGGGGAAGAGGAAATCTAGCATCCTCATCGGTCCCTCTCTATCCGGCTGATCAGGTTAGTGTTCACCTCTGTTGTGACAACAGCATTGAATCCAACCTTGCTTCATTTAAGGAAGAGACATTTGTACTCTATGTCTTCCTATTTTGTAAAAGGATGTGACAAAAAGCATTTGTCTATAACTGTGCTGCCTGCAGCCTTCAATGTACACTGCGGACAGCAGGGTTCACAACTTCAATTCAGCTTTCCACCTACACCATGGGCAGCGTTCAAGTTATCCTTGATTTATGTAAGGCAAAGATTATTTTGTTAAAGGATGCCATGATAAACATTCCTCCATGTCTGTACTGAGTACTGCCTTCAAATGTACACTGCGACCAACAGAGTTCACTACTTGATACCAGAAGCGCATCAGCACTACAGACAACATTGTAATTCGGTCTCTATTTATTTAAGGCAGAGACAATTGTACTGTGTCCTCAGATTCTGTTAACTATGACAAAATAGCATTCATCGATGTTTGTGTCGACTACTGTCTTCGATCTACACTGCTGACAGCTGGGTTCACAACTTCAATTCAGCTTTCCATCTACACTATGGACAGCATTAAAGTTATCCTTAAATAATGTAAAGCAAAGACCATTTTGTTAAAGTATGCCACAAAAAACATTCCTCAATGACTGTACTTAGTTCTTTTTTCAAATTTACACTGCGATCAGAAGAGTTTACCACTTGATATCAGTGGCGCATAAGCACTACAGACAACAGTAAATTCAGTCTTGATTTATTTAATATGCGGTACAAAAGGGGGTGGTGATGGACGGAGCATCTGAATCAATCAAACACTCACACCCAGTCAAAAGATGTGGGTTTAATCCATCACCGTTCTTTAGCCCACTCTGCCACCCCAGTTCAGACATGGCTATATGCAAATCAGTCTGACCCTGTGCCTGATGGGAACAGTCCAGCTCGAACTGCCAAGTCATGTCTACCCTGGACCACAAACAAGCTTCCGAGGACCGGTTTCTGGAATTCCAGCCGTCTTCAGCCCGGCTTGCTTGAATACAGTGGCAAAGTGAGCAAGGGACTCACGTCTGAGCATACCCTGCCACACTTATGGTGGCCAAAAGCGGTACAAAAGGGGGTGGTGATGGTTGGAGCATCTGAATCAATCAAACACTCACACCCAGTCAAAAGAACTGGGTTTAATCCATCACTGTTCTTTAGCGCACTCTGCCACCCCAGTTCAGACATGGCTATATGCAAATCAGTCTGACCCTGTGCCTCATGGGAACAGTCCAGCCCGAACTGCCAAGCCATGCATTCCCTGGACCGGAAACAAGCTTCTGAGGACCGGTTTCTGGCATTCCAGCCGTATTCAGCCCGGCTTGCTTGAATCCAGTGGCAAAGTGCGCAAGGGACTCACGTCTGAGCAAACCCTGCCACACTTATGGCGGCCTAAAGCGGTACAAAAGGGGGTGGTGATGGACGGAGCATCTGAATCAATCAAACACTCACACAGTCAAAAGATCTGGGTTTAATACATCACCGTTCTTTAGTCCACTCTGCCACCCCAGCTCAAACATGGCTATATGCAAATCAGTCTGACCCTGTGCCTCATGGGAACAGTCCAGCCTGAACTGCCAAGCCATGTCTTTCCTGGACCGGAAACAAGCTTCCAAGGACCGATTTCTGGCATTCCAGCCATCTTCAGCCCGGCTTGCTTGAATCCAGTGGCAAAGCGAAGCTTGTTTCCGGTCCAGGGAAGGCATGGCATTATAAATAAAATAGCTTATTTACAAGCCCCTAGCACCACTTTTGCATCACTTTTAACATGGGAAAAGTAATGCAAAAGTGGCACAAGGGGCTTGTATTTAAGCCCCAAAGAATATTGTCCTGCATAATGACTTGATCTCTCACCTAATTCTGTCTTATCTCTGAATCATTTTAAAGACCTGTTGGTCCATACTGTAAATCTGACGCAGTAGGCACTTCAGTACAGATACCTCTTGAACGCGGGCCTATAAGAGAGGTGGAATGTATCAGGCACACTGTAGACGTGCAAAAAAACAAATATTGTCAAGTGTCACCTTCACTTGTAATGTTTGACATCATTTTGTCACATCGATCTAATTTTGAACACTTATTTTCATTTTTGTGTTGCAGATTATCTACCCTACTTTTATTGGAGTCCATATCACATTTTGTTTAATTGTTTTTTTAAAGTTATGTTTCTAGTTATTTATTGCATTGTTATCCTTAAGTTACGTTTCTAGTTATTTAATTGTTGTTTTAATAAAAGTTACTTTAAAAAAGTGTATACGTCTTCTTTTTCTGACAACATTTCACTATTATTTAGTGTGATAATAATACAGTTAGAAAACATTTAAAAATATAAATAATATTTATAACTTGAAATAAAATACTGGAGCCAACCTTTTACCAGCTCTTTACCAGAGTCTATAGCTATGACTAACGGTTCCTATGGAAAACTTTTAAAACTCCACCACAGTAACTGTTTTGATTAGCAACATTGTGTGGTGAACTTCTAACCTTTGTGCTCATTTAAGTGTTCCATGAACTGTTACTATGGTAACAGGCATTAAGTCGTTTGGGGGTAGGGTTGAAAAGTACGGGCTGTACAGAAACCGTTATATTTACCCAGGATCCTCAACATGACAGAACGGAGAGCTGAGTAAAACAGAACACTGTAACAGATTTACAACCCCCTTGCGCCACTTTTGTGTCCAAGGCCCCTCCCTGCAAATTTAATGACTCAATGACCTGCCTCAAGCCCCAGGAATCACTACCCCTGGGGATTTGTGTATTGTGGGAGGCAGACTGCGTGTCCCTCCGCCTGGAGCCCTCGAGGGCCCTGGAGACTGCCACGCCACAGGGCTGGCTCCTGCAATGTCCCAGGGTGTCTACCCCGGGGAAACTGCTGGTTGCTATGAGACAATGGGAGTCTCATGGCTCCCGCCCTCCCATAGCAAACTCGGATTGGATTTTGAAAGACAGAGCAGTGAAATCTCTTCTCACTTTCAAAATCCAAACCAGTTTGCTTTTCCACATGAAAGTTAGCATCTCCCCATGTTGAAAAGCAATGCCAGCTCCCGAAGGACGCGGGTACCCGGCGGGACGGTGGGGGCCATTGTGACTCCTCCCACGGTCCCCAACATTTTTTATAAGACCGGGGATAGAGTCCCCGGGGATATTTGAAATTACTGATAGGGGCTATTTTTTACAGTAAAATTAGAAGTCAATCACCCAGCACAGCGCTTAGTGCGACCCCCCTGGTGTGCACGCGCTGGATGCACGACTCATAATATGTAGGGTGCACGACTCCAGCAATTTTGGTGCACAACTTCTACGTGTTTGGGAGCCGGCATTGCTTTTTCACATGGGGAGCTACTAACATGCAGCTCCCCATGTGGAAAAGCAATATGATTTAGATTTTGAAAGAGAGAACAGAGGGGCATATTATCAAGCAGGGTGTTAAAATTATCGCCATTTTAGCAGTAGAAAACTGCTGCTAAAGCAGTGATAATGGGCTTGATAATATGCCCTGGAGAATTCCAATAGAAGCCCATGTTCACACTAGAGCATGGGTTTCTATTGGAATTCACAAGGCCGTATTATCAAGCTCATTATCGCTGCTTTAGCAGCATTTTTCTGTCGCTGAAATGGCAATCATTTTTAACGCCATGCTTGATAATATGCCCCAGATTTCCTTGCTATGGGAGGGCGTGATGGACACCCCAGGACACTGCAGGAGCCAGCCCTCCCATGATACATGAAGCCCCGGGGAGTGGTTGTCCCCGGGCTTTGGAGACCTTGCAGCCCCCCCAACCATTTTTTTGTAGCCCCGGGGGGGACAATCCCTGGGGCTGGGGGGGCCCCTCTGGGCCTCCCATAAAATGTAATAATTTTCCCCCAGTATTTAGCCCCCCGGGGATAATTATAAAAAAGATCTTTTTTATTTTGTTTATTTTTTTACGGCAGAGATTGCGCAACCTACATGCACCTGCCGGATCTTTTTTAAAAATAAGAAAAATTGTGGGACCCCCTGAGCAAGTCTAAAGGGTAAAAGTATTTCTACCCGGCCCCCTTTCTACATTTTGCACATGTATTCCACTGACTTCTTCAGCCTCGCTTCCACCGCGGCACAAAATGGCTGCCAACAGGAAGGTGAGTTTCACAAAAACCTTTATTTCAAAATCGACATCAGCAGCCCGATAAATTCATATCCCTGACGTGTTTTGTTGCTCCAAGCACCTTAATCATAGAGGCGGCACTTTGAGAAAACATGGAGCGGACTACCACCATTTCTACCTTCCTAGCAGTCGCTTTCCAGTAAGCGGCATGCTGGTTGTAGTAAACCTAATCCTAATTCATCAGTTCAGGTACGGCCATGTATGTTCCCAACACTGTTTATTCTGCCAATTGATAACGTTTTTCAGCCCTCCAGTGTGCCTCATGCCGCTTACTGGAAAGCAACTGCTAGGAAGGCAGAAATTGTGGTAGTCCTCTCCATGTATTCTCAATGTGTCCCGGGGTGCCTATAGTGCCGCCTTTGCAGCGCCCGGGGTGACGAAAAGCAATGCCAGCTCCCAAAGGACGCGGGGAGCCATCTGGGACCGAGGGGGCTTTGGGGCTCATTAAATAAATTTTTCAGAACTAACTTTACTGGTCAAAAAAAGAGCTATATTTCTATGATGGTATGTAAAACTTTCCGGGTTTTTTCTGCACCAGTTGTACTCTCTACGCATGTGCAGGCTCGTTTCCTAGCCCACTCTTCTTTGTTTTTCTTCAAGTTCGCCAAGCAAACCTCTCCTCATTTGAGGTATTACATTTCCTGTTTTCTTTTGCCGCTTCGTGTGCCTCATCCGCTGCTATAATTTTGTAATATATTAATAATCATATTCTATCTATATTCATTTAAAACGTATTGCCGAGGCGCCAAACGTTAATGACATACTCCATCCTCCGCCATTTTAGTAGTTTTCCTCTGTTATTTTTATTATACCTGCTACTTTCAATTTACCCCCCACCTATCTTCTCTGTGATCTATGAGATTTCCTGCCACAGACACCACATTGTTTGCCCTTGGCTTCCGATCTTATCAGACTTGGTCACACGCATACCTAAAAACTAATTTGAAGCATGTAAGGCACAGCCACAACGCGTGATCGTCACCACAAAGCCATTACCGTGCTTATGCCTTTATCATGTGTGGTAAATGTATAGTAGTTGTAAAAGCATGTGTGCTAAAGGCATGCGTGGTAAAGCCATATGCGTTTTAATGAATCTGTGGTGTCGGTCATGCGTGGTTATGACCGCGTTGTAATGTCTGTTTCTCCCCAGGACACTGCAGAAACCGACTCTAGGAGTAGCAGACTTGAGGGCATCAGGCGGTGGGCCACGCAGCCTCCCTCACACAAAATAGAAATCTCCGGGGGGAGGGGGGGGTGGTTGTTTTCGTGGTCTGAGGGGCGTCATTGAGGCCCACACAGTTCATTTTGTAGGGGGGTAGGTTTGCACGCGAAAATGTCACAAGAGGTTTGTAAATGTGGTACACATTGTTTTGTTTTACTTTGATTTCCTTTCTATGTTGTAGTCCATCCATAGAAAATATGACTTATTATACAGCCAGTACTTTTCAACCCTACTGTCAAACATCTTTCTATAGTACTTCAAAGTATAAATATTATTTTTGTTGTGGACCGTCACCCCCCCAAAAAAGAAAAACAAGTATATAGTTTTTTTATTAACTTTTAATAAAACAACACTAACTGTAAACGTAACTTAAAGATAATATAATAAACAACTAGAAAAATTACTTTAATAAAACAGCATTATAAACAAATTGTGATGTAGACTCCAAAATACGTTGGGTGGGTAATCTGCAAAAGAAAAAAGAAAAAAAGAGTTTAAAGTTATGTAGATGTGACTAAATAAGGTGAAGCATTACAAGTGAAGGTAACACTACGATTTTACGTGTGCAGTGTGCCTAGTACATTTCACTTCTGTTATAGTCCCGGGTTCAAGAGGTTTCGATATGAAGTGCCTACTGCGTTACTGACACAAAAGTGGTACAACGGGATTGTAAATATGCCGACTTATTTCTAATGCATTGCAATGGAGGGATTATATATCTAGGCCGCTGTGCTTACCTTGTATAAACACTGCGGCCACCAGAGTTTACAACTTCAATTCAACTCTGCTTCTACACGTCAAAGTAGACAGCAGTGTGTATAACTTTAAAAGAGAAAGAGAATTGATGTCACAGTGAGTGAGAGAGAGAAAGAGAGAGAAAACAACATTAAAACTGTCTCGCATAGTCTGGAGTTGAGATTTTTTCTTGAAAAGTCAGATGCAGATTTACAAGCTCCTTGCGCCACTTTTCCCATGTTAAAAGTGACACAAAAGTAGCGTAATAATCTTGTAGATATGTTTCTCAGACTGTTGTAACCTATCTGTTGTCACTGCTCGGAGGTAATTATACATTTCTACACAGTCATGCTGCTGCACACTACCCACTCTCTCCTTTCACAAATAATTTGTTGTTGTTTCGGAAACAAAATTCTTTGCTCACCTAGTGCCATTGGCATGATTGAAAGAGGGGCCTCTATGTGTCGAAGAAGCCTTCACTGTAAGCAAGAGGGTTCACCACTTCAACTCAGATAAGGTTGTATACAGCAGACTGGAGATAGCAGCGTCCAAAACTTTAAAAAGAAAAAGAAACGATGTGAGAGAGTAAGAAAGAGAAAGAGAGAAAAAAGGACATTAAAACGTGGGAGAGACACACATGACAGGGGTGGGGGGTGCCTGAAACCAGATGCGCAACCACAGTTAAAGATATTGAGGGGCGGCTAGATTTTTTTGGGGAGCCTTAACTTCAAGCAAAAAGAAGAGTGGAGCTGCAGGGTCTGTAAGCGGGGGATATCAAAGCCTCATTAACAAGCAAAATGTCTTTAAAAGACCTGTGAAGTACTCGGGTGCGACTGTGTGTGGACCCAGGAAGCTATCTCATCCTAGCTGAAGCCCTGTTAGCCCATTGTGTGTTTTACGCGCCTGCTGGATACTACACATTCTCTCCTTTTACAGATAACTTGTTGTTCTTTCGTAAAAAAGCTTCTTTGCTCACCTTGAGGCCAATTCCGTCGTCCTTGTTACATAATCCATCTAGAAGCTTTACATCTAAAAGATATTAAAAGAAAGATATTATGATTGATAATTGTTACTATATTAATTTGGAGTTAGATAACATTGCAGTTTTATACACGTTCCTTCTCACATTTCTACGAACTGTTTGTATTGGTAATATTCCGGACATTTCAGCGATTATAAAAATGTTCCTGCTATTGGCAAAAAAATGTATACATGTAAATAAACAATTAATCAAAAAGAGGGATTAGGGATTGGGATATCTGTTTCATTCCCCAGGGTAAGTAGATAGTTAATCAGAAAGGAGAAACAGACACTTGTTACACTTCTAGACCATTGGTATAGAAGATTTTAGAGTAACCTCAAAAAACCCTATGCTGATGTGGTTGTGCGGTATATCTGATTCATCCGCCCCGCATTCGGGTTGTTGGCAGTTATCATCGGTTACTCTAAAGTAGTGGTATTGCCCGCCTCAGCCCGAGGCACCTCTGGTCTATTGTGCAGTGTCCAGAGAAGTGGAGAAAAAGTGTGCAAAAATAAATTCTCGAAAAAAGGAAGAAATGGTTAAAAACTGGAAAGTCACCCTAGGAGACTTTTAATATTGGTGTGATTACTACTTGGTAGATCGAGTTACTGGATCAGAGTAGTTTTATATATACAACGTCGACATGTTTCAGCTCTTTGGGCCCTAGGGGTCTATAGAGCTTTCGTCAGGACGCACACACATATAAACAATGGACTTTTTTACTCACACCATTTGTGTAGTTTTAAGTAGTAACCTGTTTATATTTTCAGGAATAATGTCTCCTCCGGTTTCTTATACCGAGAAGGCACTTGCTTGCATCGGGGAAGGCACTGGACCCAGAGCCGCGTGTGTTTGCAATTCCGTCTGGTGCTGGCTCTGCCCCCGGAAGTTCCGGGGGCAGAGCCAGCACCAGAAACCGGAGGAGCCATTATTCCTGAAAATACCAAGTAGTACCGAAACCATTTTAACCAATCTGGAAATCACACCAATATTAAAAGTCTCCTAGGGTGACTTTCCAGTTTTTAACCATTTCTTCCTTTTTTCGAGAATTTATTTTTGCACACTTTTTCTCCACTTCTCTGGACACTGCACAATAGACCAGAGGTGCCTCGGGCTGAGGCGGGCAATACCACTACTTTAGAGTAACCGATGATAACTGCCAACAACCCGAATGCGGGCGGATGAATCAGATATACCGCACAACCACATCAGCATAGGGTTTTTTGAGGTTACTCTAAAATCTTCTATACCAATGGTCTAGAAGTGTAACAAGTGTCTGTTTCTCCTTTCTGATTAACTATCTACATGTAAATTAATACACTATAGAGGAATGTGTTTGTCTAAAAAACTAAGTCGCGTTTTTGTATCTAGTCTGCTACAACCCTGACTCTCTCCGATGTGTACTCAAGCCTCACTGCTCACCTTTTCGTGGATAAGACACCTTCTGCATGATGTAGTCCCGATCTCCAACAAAGAAGTCTCATATATGGTGCCGAGTCTTGATATTTCTATGGCTAATGACATACTCCTGCTCCCATCATCATCATCGCAGGTTCTTCACCCGCTCAGTGCTTCGGGCACCACTAACTCAGTGACCAAAGAGGCCACGCATGTAGTAGTGGGCTCCTTGTTCGGTACTTTGGAAACACCAATAAAATGGCATACAACACGTGCGCTCTGTCTTTTTTATACATAGAGTCACATGTGTAGTGACAAATGCGCTGGATGGGTGTGGTGTGGGTGTATACAAGCCATGAGAGAGTGTGTGCGTCAATCTGACAACTAGACCTGCAACTAAGAACTCACTACAATGGAAATCTGGGCCTTGTACTGTTGTTGTGTTTTCCTGGTAGCGTAAGCACAGTAAGCTGTACTAACGTATTCAGTCTCGATTAATTTACCACCTCCCCCAGGGGCTTTAAATGTTGGGAGAGGGGTCAATAATTGTGCTGACTTTTCTCCTTTAGCGTGCAGTACTATATTATTTATTAAATGTATAACTCTTCAAACCATCTTTGCTCCTACGACAAACGGCCGCGATTTCCGTAATTGCTTTTAAAAGTAATATACGCTTATTTAAAGTTTTAAAAAACAATTTTCATGATTATTCCAGAAAATGTCTTCCCTTAATATGTACATTACATACATAAATATATGGTTTTGAACAATTAGAATCTTTCTCGCAGTACGCGTATGGGGCGCCGTACATGACGTCACGCGGAAAATTTTATTTTCTTTTTTTTTTTTTTTAATCGCGGGGTACGCGTTTTGGCCAAAAAAGAAAAAAAAACGAAACCTGCTTTATTGCTAATTAGCCTCTGGGGGGCCAAATCCCAGAGGAATTTTTTTTTCATAATGGGGGGCCCAGAGAGTCCCCCCTGCGCGGGGATCGCTACCCCCCGGGTCTTTAACTATATGTATGCGGGGGTCTCATGGTCCCCCGGAGTTCTGGGGACCACCTCCCCCCGGGGCCTCCTTTTATTAAAAAAAACTGTGCAAGGGGGTTGTAAATGTGGTATTTTGCTTTCCTTTCTGTCTTGTAGAGGATCCAGGGTAAATATAATGTTTTTTTTGTACTACAGTTTGTAAAAGTGTTGCCCCACATTCTTGATGATGTAAGAGGGCATCAGTTACTTTTAGATAAAGTAGAATAGAAGTGCTACAACAAACATTCTCACCCTACATTATCTCAGATCAAGAGAACAAGTAAAAAACAGTTAAATACAAATTATTTCACATTACATAGAAATACATGCATTATTATTTTTAAAAGTTGTATTCTTTACAATTCAGGAACATGCTGTCATAGTGCTTAGAGGTTGCAGACTGTTCCGCTAATAAATAACATACTCACTAAAGAATATATAGGATGGTACTCTTATAATATAAAGTACAGGTCCTATATATTCTTGAGGGAGAAGGTGAGTAGGAACCGCAAATAGGAATAGAAATTGGAAAATACCATTCAGAAATGTAGGGTTTATTAAATATTTAAAGTAACAAAGTATGCATGATAGCTATATTTTTTTGTTCTGCTGTTTCGTAAAATATGTTTCTTGAAAGAAATATCTGATCAAGTAGTTTTTAATATTTGAAAGTTATATTATAGGTGGCGCTGAAAAATCTCCCATTACTCTTCTGTAGCAATAGGACAATCTATTATATTATAACGATTGATACCAATGTTACATTAAAAAAAGAAAAGGAAAATAAAGTTATGTATTTAACAGAACATCTATTATAAAATACTTTCGAGTGGTAATTATTTACTGAACTTCTTTTCTCAGGGAGGTGAAAAAGTTTGATCTTCGTGGTGACGGGTCATAAACTACTCTGAGATCATGACGGTGAGAATAATAATATGTAAATAATTTTACAGCACATGATCACAAGGGGAAAATAGACTGAAAACCACAAGCCGGTAACGTTGCTTACTTATTGTTACTCTTTGTGACGACGGATCGTGAATTCCACTAAGATCACCAAGACTGTTAATGTTATAATATACATATTAACAGTATGTGATCTCTAGAGGAAAACACAATAGCAAGTGGAAGATGGTGACGCTGATTGTAAATGTTTAGGGTTTGCGTCGACGGGTCACCAATACCTCTCAAGCGAAGTACAGTGTCAGTATTATAATATAAAAAGTCACTATATATAAGGTGAAAGGAGCCAAACAAGGAGCAATGTTTGTTATAATCTATCTTGTTCTAAAAACAAGCTGCTGATGTTACAGAGAAAAAGCGAAAAACATGCAATAACAGTTTTTTTCTACATATAAATGTTTAAATATAGACAAATAGCAACAACTTATAACTAAGTACTATGCCTATGCCATATTGAAACAACTTACAACTCTGGAATATGTTTGTTGACGCAAAAATAGAATTCAATGCTAGAAAACGGAACCTGCAACATAGATTGGCGACTCAGAAATAACTCACGAAAACTAAACTAATTGCACAGTAGGTGTGGTTTATATAGTTTTTGGTTGTTTAGTAGTCTACGGAAGGAAGCTGTGGGTCCGCCTATTTAGATGGCACATTTTGCAGTTTACACGTCTTCACGTTTTAATTGTTTTTCTTCTGCTCGTGTTCGGAAAAGTTACAAACTGTGAGGCTGTAAAGGTTTCTATTTTGATCGGACACGTGCAAGGTATTATTAAAGTGTTACTCAGTAAAATGTGTTCTTTGCATTTTCATGATTAAAAACATGTAAATAGAATACATAAAAAAAATATTGTTATTATTAGAAGGAAAAAAAAGGATTAATATTTGTTATTATTGTGCTTCTTAATTTAAAAAATGCTAGCATTTGTAAATCGTAAACCTACCCTCGGAAAGGTGTGCTGGTGCATGGGGGGTCGGGAATATTAATAAATAATTTATGCCCTTTTCAATCCACCTGCAAATTTGGCTTTTAAACTTTCAATTGCCCAGTCTGTATCTTTACACTTCCTCCAAACATTCTGCTTTTTCAGAACAGTAATCATGCAGTCAGTACCCAAGTAATTATGGAGCAAAGTAGGCCTTAGGCCTTAGACTGCTTTAAACCTCTATAGACTATGTTTTCAGTTTTCTATGGACCTGCAAACTTGTCTTTTATATATTCTATTCCCCAGTATGTATTCTTATACTTTGAGCAAACACTGTCATTGCTGATTCAGTATTGTACCAACCTGTTCAGCAGAATGTCCTTATCTATGCAGTGTGCTAAAACTGAAGCTCTTATAAATTTAGTGAGTCACTTTCCTTGCAGAACTGTAATCATGCAGTCAGTACCCAAGTACTCATGGAGCAAAGTAGAAATAGGACCTTGGACTTCTTTAAACACCTATAGACTATGCTTGTAGTCTTCTATGTACCTGCAAACCTGCCTTTTATACCTTGAATTTCCATGTCTATATCGTTACACTTTCACCAAACTCTCTCACACTACTGTTTCAGTATTGTAGTGAACCATACAGCAGTATGTGCTTATCTATACACTGTTCTAAAAGTGAAGCAATTATACATTCAGGTTGGCACTGCTTGCAGAACCCTTATCATCCAGTCAGTACCTAAATATTCATGTAGTAAAGTAGGCCTTAGTATATGGACTGCTTCAAACTCCTATTTAGTATGCATGTACTCTTCTATACACCTGAAAACTTGTCCCCTCAGGGACCCCCAGTGTTCAAGGGGAATAAAAGAGGAGTGGCCTCATTACACCTCTCTGCAAGGCAGCCCCCTGGCATACACTGAAGGTTCCTGGTGGGCTAGTTAGCCCCCAGGGACCCCCAGTATGCAAGGGGACTTAATCCCCCAACTTAGAACACACTACAGGGCGCGTTTGCACAATGGTGAACATAGGGGGCGGGGCTTGAGGTTATGTGAGTGCAAACATGCCCTGTGGCGCTTTTTAAGTTGGGGAATTAATTCCTCTTCAATGCAGAGGTCCCCTAGGGGGCAACCTGTCCAACAGGTATCTCCTGTAAGCACCATGGAGCTGTGTTGCAGAGTGTTGTAAAAAGGGGACGTGCCCTCTGAACACCTCTCTGCAACATAGCTGCCTGGCGCATACTGGAGGTACCTGGTGGGCTAGTTGGCTCACAGGGGACATCAGGATTGAAGAGGAATTAATTTCCCAATCTAAAACGCGCCGCCAGGCGTGTTTGCACACATTTTACCTCAGGCCCCGCCCCCTTCCTTCACTATTGAGAAAAATATTCCTGTAAAATCAGCCGAACTACGAATTCCGATTTACTCACCTGTTATCACAAGAAACGTCAGTGATGCATTTTTGAGCGCACTACTGATCCTGAAAAGTAATTCAAACCATACTTACAGTAACTTGAATTTCCTTCCATAGGCTAACATTGACTGGTTTCACTTGGAATTTCTTCTAAGTGCGGAGTTTTGTAACTTAAAAAAATCCTCAAAAATCAGTTGAACTACGAATTCCAATTTACTCACCTGTTATCAGGAGATACCTCAGTGCAGCATCTTTCAGCTCACTACTATTCCTGAAAAGTAAATGTAACTGTACTTACCAGTAACTTGAAATTCCTTCCATAGGATGTCATTGCCTGCTATATAAAATATATATACATTAAAAAATATTAAATAAAAACAAAATATTACAATTTCAATATTTTGAAAAACATTTATATTAAAAATATGTAATGTAATTTAAAACATAAAAAATCTAAAAATAGATGCTTTAAAACAATGTAGTAAATTAGTATAAAAAATATAACAATTAATACATTTAAAAATTATCATTTACAAAACCTTTGAAAGTCATTGAAAAAACCATAGGTTTCAGCCACGTTATAGTTAGGAACGAGCATTTAAAAAACCTTGCAAATTCACTGAAAAAACCATAGGTTTCAGCCACGTTATAGTTAGGAATTAGCATTAAAAAAACCTTGCAAATTCACTGAAAAAACCATAGGTTTCACACATGTTATAGTTAGCTGGACAGTTCACTCATAAAAAACCATTGAAATTCCCTCTTACAGTTAGTTCAGCTAACTATAACTCGTGCGCCCGTAATGCACTGCTGATGACGTCACATATTACATCACTCATGACATGGTCAGTGACATCACTCATGACATCGCTGATGACATCTCAAATGCCATCACTGATGACATCACTGATGACATCATCCTTGTGAAAGAGTGGCACTCCTCCTCTCACCCTAATATAACCTTTGATACACGCATTCAAAAATAGAAACAAAAATTTTCAAAAAAATGGAGATACCAATAGCAGTTACAACAACCTATTAGGTAATTCCAACATCTACATACACATCAACTCATTCACCAACAGTTCTACATAGTCACTCATACATCTACTCACTCATCATATGTACTCATACACCTATACATCCTGTTACACACCGATACTCATCCATAGAGTTACTCACACACATACTCACAGATGCAAATAAACTATCAAACATCCATTTACTTGCATATACCGCTATACACACATCACTATACTTACTTCTACAGAAACGTACACATACTTACTCTTTTAAACAATCAGTTATAGTAACACTTACGTATATATACAGGAACTCTTCCAATCTTTCAATCTCACAATTACTCACTTATATACATCAATACTCACATATACTAGTTTAAAACAAACTTACTCATACAGACACTATTGAGTTCACTCACAAACACACCCATACACACACTCATCCACTCATACAGTCCTGCACACATGCTGTCTTCAAAACACGTACAAACAGTGAGTAACTTATTCATGCATCTGTGCGCTAAGTAATATCCCCCACCGAACCATACAGACACTCATACTGCTACTCAAAAATACAACTAATAACCCATATACACACTCATGTAGCTACTCACCAACCCATGCAGTCACTTATTCACAAATTTAGACACTGATATAGATATTTAAATATTTAAACATTACTCGCTAATACATCTAATCACTAAGATACACTTAATAAGTCAGTTACACAATCAATTTTATGAAAAAAACATCCATTTAGACACTTATTTACCAATTCATTCTTTCATCGACCTTTAAATATACATATATAAAAAATAGTAATTTTTCAGAAAGACACAAATTCACTGGATGATGTCATCAGTGATGTCATCAGTGATGTCATTTGAGATGTCATCAGTGATGTCATCAGGGATGTCACTGACCATGTCATGAGTGATGTAATACGTGACGTCATCAGCCTTGCAATGCGGGCACGCAAGTTATAGTTAGCTGAACTAACTGTAACAGGGGAATTTCAATGGCTTTTTATGAGTGAAATATCTAGCTAACTATAACATGTGTGAAACCTATGTTTTTTTCAGTAAATAACTATATATATATATATATAACCTACTGGTGATCAAGACAAGGTGGGGTGAGATAAAGGGGGGTCCCAAACATGTTTTCTCCATGTTAATTTCGATAGGAAACTTTAGACCAGGCTACAGGTCATACAGGTGAACAGAATTACCCCCAACTTTAGCAGGGAGAAGGGTCTTAGTCTAGAAAGCATGCTTTTGTTTATTTGGTATAAATCTGTCCAGTAGTTTTTGAGAAATATAAAAAAAAATAGGGATTAAGGCAATGACGTTTGCACTACTATTTAAGTACTGTGACTAAGTCAAAAGCGAAGGTGCTAGAACCAGGAATGTAATCCCTATACAAACCCTAAACAAGGAAGATAAGGAAACCCTACTTCCATGGCTAACCAGACTTTAGAAAATGGACAGCACCCTTCGAGTTTATATATACAGTTTACAAAAAGATGTCTCAGTATTTGTTAAAGTGAAAAGTATTGGGTAGATGCACAGCCTATGGTTTGTTGAAAAGGTGAACACACTATGTAGAATAATGTAGGTTGAGGTTTACAGGTGCTCCGCAAGGTGACTCCGAGGGCCCAACGGCGTCTTACTACATGAATGAAACGTGAGGCTAGAGGTGTCTCTAGTCGCATCCCTTAGCAGGCACACATATTGTTGTCTTTAGTGAAAACAAGAAAGACTTCCACTCAAGGTTTGATTAGAATTTTGTTGTATTTCTTGTAAATTATATATTCAGTTTCTTCAATTTTTCAAAAGTTCATTTATGCATTTTCAAGGACTTTATGAACAATTTCTTAGTTCAGGCAATGTCTATGTTGTACATCCAATGCATTTCGGGCATTTTACTATGCCCTTCATCAGGGATTTGACACTGTGAATAATAATGTGAATGACCATTAGTGTGGGGTTAAAACATATGAATGAACATAAATGTAATAGGCATACTAATAAAGTAAGCATACTTTTAAATCAAACATGCTATACATTTGCAACTGAGTGTACAGATACTATGTAAATTGTCACAGATAGCATTTAACTCCTGAAAACGCTAAATTAAACATGATATCGGCGTGTCACTTACATGCCTGGCTGTAAAGAAGGCTTGATTCTGTTAAAGGATAAGGAAAATAGATTTGCGGTAATCATATTGTCGTGCATGTAACTGACCTGAAATGAGGTTTAGACGGGTTCCGATGTGGTGTCCTGCTGCTTCTTCAGGACCTTGAAAATGCTACTGCTATATAAAAAGTGAAGATATCACCTGATGAGTGCGTCTCCCCAACCATTTGCTGGGGAGGAACAGCCCACCTCACCTGGCACCAGCTCAGGTAGTGGGTACACCACTCTCTCCGTCGATGCACCGGGCGTCCCTCTGAAGCTCTTTCGTAGGGAGGTGACCTTTTGGCTCCGGTGACTGCAGAAACATGTCGACCTATCATCTCAGGGAGTAGTCAATATTTTATACTACACCTTGCACTGTTTTTTATTAGTTTAGGAGTGGAAGGATATCTATTAAAGTTGTTTCTCCTCTCACTACCTAATTTTAGAGCTTTCTCTTTTCTTTCATCACTTGCACTTTTTTCATTCTAGCACTGCTATTCAGTTCCCACATTGTGACACACCCTGGTCACATCTGAGTTGATGTATTTGGGACCCTTTCTATCTGGCTATGTAACATCTGCAGTCGATAGTTTATGGGTTACCATTTGTTATCCAGAGTAAGAGATCCCAGATGATGAAGGGCGGTCTCGATGGTGGACTGATGGGAACTCGCTTACAGTGTTAGCTTTTCTCATTTTCAGTTGGATACATGACTGTTCTAGCCTTTGACTCACTGCTAATTTCTGTTGGTGTTATTGATAGTCAGGGGGTTTAGCAGTTGGGTCATTAAAATACTCCCCTAGGACCTCCTTTTGTGTGTTAATGAGTAGGATGACTGCATAAGTAAATACTATGTGTCCCGGTGATCTAATGAGCAACTATGTCGTAATTGGCCCGGCCGCATTAGCGATTAGCTGAACCTACACGTTGTCCTCCTTAACTTGGCTATATACGGAAACGCCATTTTGAATGTTGCGGCGGCCATCTTAGATCATGAGCGGCCTCGTGGCCGGCGTGCCCTTTAGTCTGTTGTCCGTTCCACTGACCATTCCAATCTGCCCAGCAACAGGCTATTTTTAGTACTGGTCAAGCCGCACATGCGCAGTTCTAGCTGACCCGTAAGCCTTCAGGAATGTGCACCAAACTGACCAGCGGAGTTGTGCCCCCTCCAATGAGCTGGCAGTATTCCAAAACATGACCATATATGTCCTTAAAATGTGTCTTAACTTGTGCCGCCTATCTTTTATTGCCCCAAAACTGTATATAAACGGGGTCACACCGGTGTTCGGTGTGATACCTCTTGCATTACCGAAGGGTGCTGTTTGAGTGTACCACCACCCCATGGGGTCTTAATAAACTTGTTCTTTGCCTTTTACAGTTTCCGTGCCAACAGTTCTTGAGTGTAAGTGGGTTATCTCCGGAGCGTGTAGGCCTTGGGAACCCCGATTTACTTCAATTGGCGACCACGAAGGGACTCATCGGCGACTCGGATGCCCGAAGGAGAGGTCGTGACGAAGGCTTGGAAACCCGCCATGGGCGCGCGCTGCCACGAGTGACCCGAGTCTTGGCTGCCACGGTGTTTCTTCCTTTCCTTCCGATCTGACCTTCCAGGTGGCGCCGGTCTCCGACTGAGTTTTCGAAGTGTCTGCATCGCTGAGAAAGTGCTGTTTGGCTGATTTGGCTTACAAGACCTTGGCAGTTGGAATCTGGACATTTGGGAGTTTGGGTAAGCTTTGTGATCGGTAAGGTAGTCTTCGGTCGCTTACTGAAGTCCTATGAGTTGTGTTCGGTAAGGTAGTCTTCGGACGCTTACTGAAATTCTGTGATTTGTGATCGGTAAGGTAGTCCTCGGACGCTTGCCGAAGCCCTACGATCTACGTCTTTGATTTGAGTTAGCTAACATTGTGAATTTGTGATCTTTGAACTTATATGTGTAGTGCACTTCACATAGGCAGGCATGTAGAGATGTTTCTCTAACTTTGTTTTTTTTCCTCTGAGCGGCACAATCGTGTGAAGAACTGTAAGTGCCATTTTGTCCGGTGTCACGCTTTCGTGATACTTTTCGAACATGCCTGTTTTCAGCACACTCCGAGGGATGTGCTGTCTTGGAGAAGGTACCTCAATTAGGTTAGCAGAAGCACAGCCGGCTCCCCCAGAGGGAACACCAAATAGGGAGATGTATATAAAATTTGGCCTTCCCCCTATTATGTACAGTAAATTATGGCATAAGTACACCAAGGCCGATCCTGAATTGCAATGGCCTCTACACGGGTCGTTTGATTTAAGTAAAATACAATTTGTAGAGCAATGTCTGTTTCAACGCAGTTCTAGACAAAATATGTTTGATTGCGTGCAAATGTGGGAGAAAGCGGCGCGTGAGCGAATGAAGCGTGAGGTTGCCTTGGCGGATAAAGAGCAGCGCAAGGCTGCTCGGGATAAGGCTTTACAGCTTGAGGAAAAGGAGGCTCAGGAGAAGAAAGAAAGGGAGGAACGGGAACGTAAATTGCAAACGACTGGTCAATTTCCTATTCGCCGACCACTTTATCCTGTCCTTAATAACGAAATTGATGATTTTTCTTTGTTAGATCGGTCACCGCCTCCGTATGTTTCGCTGACGGCTCCGGCTGCGGATTCAGAAGACGATGGACAGGATAAGTTGGACCAGAAGGGTATATCCGCTCTCAGGTTTACTGCGGCGAGGTCCGCTCATTTACGTAGTTGGGCTCGTAAAGTGAATAAGAATTGTGTTACTCAGGAACAGTTGATTACGGAGAAAAGGGAGTGGTCGGATCTTGAATTAATGTATTTTCTGTCTACTTTGGCGGATGAAGTTGTTGCCGCGTATCGGGAACTTTCAGACACGTTAGAACCTAAATCGTTGTCAGTGTATCGTGAGAATTTGGCTAAAGGTGATTTTGATCTTTCAGATGTTGATGACCTGTTCAAGCAAATGATCAAGCTGCGGGATGAGACAGCCCGATTGCGGGAGGAACGGAAAAGGAGGCAAAAGGAGTCCGAGTCGGAGAATAATGGGCAGATTAAGGAGTGTTCTCTCCGTGGTTCAGATAAGAGTTCTGCATTGCATGTTATGCCTATGCGTGAAGCCGCGCCTTTGTATGTTCCACCTAAAGGGGAAGGTACGGATGATGATAAATCATCAAAGGATGCGAAAGGGTATTTTGTGTATAATTGGGTATATACGCCGTGGAATAGAGCAGATGTCATGGCATTGAAAAATTCTTTACCTGATCTTCGGAAGAATCCGGCGGCATTTTATGAGGGGGTGGAGGGGGCTATATCGTCTTGTGTGATGACTCTCGTGGATATAGATTTGTTTTTTGGGCTAATTTTACCACCTGATATGTGGAGGCAGATTCGTAAAAATAATGATGAAACGATTTTGGGGGGGACATGGAAAGAAATCAATGCTGCAGATTTAGATAGAGAACCAGCATGTAAGCCTTGCCAGCTAATTCTAGATCTTCCGGCAGCTATCTTGACTAAATTAAAAATGCTTGTTCCCTCTAAAAAGATTGATTGGACCATGTTAACGTCGTGCAAGCAGAAACCCGATGAAACGATCTCAGATTTCTTTACACGCTTCGAGGAGGCATTTCATGATTACAGTGGTCAATCTTTAACTGACGATACGGGCCGGCATTTGTTTGTAGATAAGTACGTAGCTAATCTCCTACCAGAGATTGCAAAGCGATTGAAGTCGAGTGAAAGTTCCTGGGCCACGGCGACCCCTGCGTCCTTGTTAACTATGGCTCAGTATTATGAGCGGCAGGAAGTGGAGGCTAAAGAAAGTGTAGAGAAAAAGGCGAAGGAATTGAAAACGAAGGTGATGTTGGCGCAGGCTCGGGGAACACAGGGTAGAGGGAATGATAGAGGTAGACGAGGTGGAGGAAACGCATCGTATGGTCGTACGGACATAGCGGAGGATCAGTGTGCGTATTGTAAGGAGTTTGGGCATTGGGCTGACGATTGTCCGGTACTTCGTGAACAGCGTAGTCAGCGTGGTCGAGGAAGTGGAAGGTCAAGAGGAGGTTATACTGGAGCGAGAGGTGGTGGAGGTGATCGTAGGCAAGTTGAGGAGAGGGGCCGTGGCCAGGACGAACGAAATACGTTTGATAGACGGAATCAATATCAGATTTCGGAAGGAGAGAATGTGGAACACCAGGATTATGTGCATGCATAGGATTGCGTAGGATGGGGTAAGGAATCAGTTGAAGTGCCGGTAGATCAGCAAGGTCCATATGTAACAGCGGGCATTCTGCGTTCTACTGATCAATTTCTAGTCGACACAGGAGCTACTCGTAGCGCTTTGTCGAAAAACTTGGTTCCGAGGGCTCCCCTGTCTGGCGAAATGATTACGTGTGTAGGGTTTGATGGCACACTCTCCCCCAGCCCATTGTCCAAGCCCCTTGCACTATGCATTGACAAATACTTTAGTTTTGGCCAATTTTTGTTATCACCCCATACCCCAGACAATATCCTGGGCATTGATCTGCTTAAATATTTTCGAGCGACAATACGTTGCGCTCCAGAGGGAGTGCGGGTTATCCTGAATGACAATTACCCTGACCCTGACAGACTTTATGCTATTTTAGACATCCCTGCTTTGGCCTCTCTACCGCACACGTTGTGGGCAACCTCGGATACGGATGTGGGAGAGATGCGTATTCCACCAATTCACATTACTGTTAAGGAGGGGGCCCCTCTACCACGAGTGCCACAGTATAAGATTTCGAGAGAAGGTGAAATTGCATTGACACATATTGTTCAGGATTTGATTTCTGCAGGGGTTGTGGAGGAGGTCCCTTATAATGTTTGTAACAGCCCTATTCTCCCGATTCTTAAGAGAGACACTGACGGCAAGATCTATCGATTTATTATTGATTTGCGAGAGATCAACAAAATTGTCATCCCCCAATACCCGGTGGTGTCTGATATTACGACCTTGCTTACCTTGGTTCCACCGACAGCCACCACCTTTAGCGTTATTGACTTAAAGAATGCGTTCTTTTCCATCCCTGTTCATCCTGATAGCAGATATCTGTTCGGCTTTACACTCAATAATAAATCGTATAGATTTTGTCGTGTTCCCCAAGGATATACTGAAAGTCCTAGCATCTACAGCCAGGCTTTGAAAAGGCAGCTAGATTCTTTTAAATTGCAGTCTGGCGTTGCGCTCATCCAGTACGTGGATGACCTTCTGCTTGCCGCTGACTCCTATGCACAATGTGAGCAGAGCACACTTGCGTTGCTTTCCTTTTTGGCACAAAACAATCATAAGGTTTCCAAGAAAAAGCTTCAATACTGTAGACGCCAGGTGACCTACCTCGGTCATCTGTTGTCTAAGGAGGGGCGTGCATTAACATCTGATCGAATTCAAGCAATTTTAGACACACCAGTCCCCCGCACGCAGAGAGATGTACGTGCCTTCATAGGGTTGACGTCCTTTTGTAGGCAATGGATCATGGGTTTTTCACATATCATAAAACCTTTGCTAGCATTACTGTCCAAAGCTACACCAATGCCTCTTGAGTGGACAGATGAATGTCAGAAAGCTTTTGAACAGTTGAGGCAGGCCCTTTGTTCCGCACCCGTGTTAGGCACACCAGACTACACGAAACTTTTCACATTGTACGTACACGAAAATGATGGGTGCGCGTTGTCAGTGTTAGTGCAATTACACAGGGATAAGCAGAGACCATGTGCATACTTCTCTGCCATTTTGGATCCTGTAGCACGAGGGTTGCCTGGGTGTTTTCGAGCGGTAGCAGCAACAGCAGTAGCCATACGAAAGAGTGAGGGAATAGTGTTATCACACAAATTGTTGGTGTTAGTTCCTCACGCAGTAGATGCCCTGTTAAACCAAACAAAGACCCAATACCTTACGAGTGCACGGCTAACAGGATACGAGCTGACACTCTTGGCGCCACATATTACATTGAAAAGATGCGCTACTTTGAACCCTGCCACTTTATTGCCCTATCCGGCCGAGGAGGGTCAGGAAGAAAAACATCACGACTGTGTTTTCCTGACCGAGGAACAGACAAAGGGTCGTGTCGACTTACAGGATGTGCCACTTCCAGATGTGGATGGGGAACTGTGGGTTGATGGATCGTGTCTAAGGCTGCCAGATGGTACGACTTCCGCAGCATATGCGATCACGACACTTAAGACAGTGGTAGAAACAGCTAGGATACCACAAAAGTCGGCTCAGGCAGCAGAGCTGATAGCCTTAACAAGAGCCTGCGAATTGAGTGCCGGATTATGTGTGAACATATACACGGACAGCCGGTATGCCTTTGGAGTGGCCCACGACTTCGGGCTACTTTGGAGGGAACGTGGTTTTCTGACATCACATGGAGAGCACATTATGCACGGAGAGCTAGTGCGTGATCTCCTAAATGCGTTGCTTGGCCCTAAGAAAGTAGCGATAGTGAAGTGCAGTGCCCATAAAAAGATCACGGACAAAGTGGGCCAAGGAAATGCCTTTGCAGACAGCATAGCAAGACAAACGGCTATGTCCCGAACTAGCTCCCCCATGTACGTGGTACAATCACAGGCTGAGCGATGGAGTGATGCTAGAGCAGAAATACGGGATATTCAAAAATCAGCCACTGAATCTGAACTCGCGGCTTGGGCAGCAGATGGGGTACTAGATGATGAGGGTTGTTGGAGAAGCAAAGACATGGAGAAGTGGAAATTGCCTGCGGCTTACTTACAGGCGATGGTCCAGATGACACATGGACTGGCTCATGTCGGAGCTCTTGCAATCACTCGGCTTTTAACACGAGTTTGGGAACATCCCGAGATTGCTAATACTGCAAAGAGAGTAGTGCAGACCTGCCTGGTATGTTTGCAACACAATCCTGGAAAGGGGACCCATACTCCGAAAGGAGGGTTAGTTCCACCTTCTGCACCATTTGAGGTGCTTCAAATGGATTACATCCAACTCGAGCGCTGCAATAACCTGAAGTACGTCCTAGTGGTGGTATGTGCTTTTAGCAAATGGGTTGAGGCCTACCCCACGAAAGACAACACGGCTTTGACAACAGCTAAGGTGTTGCTTAAGGAATTCTTTCCTCGCTTTGGAGTTTGTAAATTTTTGTGGAGCGATAATGGGCCCCATTTTGTTGGAAAGATTGTGGAATATGTATTGAAGGGGTTAGGAATTCAGCAGAAGTTCCACGCTGTATTCCACCCTCAGTCAGCAGGTTTGGTCGAGCGGTACAATGCTACGTTGAAGCTTAAGCTGGCCAAAATTGTGGCGTCTACTTCGTTGAAGTGGCCAGACGCCTTGCCGCTAGCACTGCTCTCTCTTAGATCAGTACCCCACTCACGAACTGGCCTTATGCCTTATGTGGTGGTGTTTGGCCGCCCGATGAATATCTGGGGGGTGCCCAAGCCGCGATTAATACATGATGTGCCTTGTGTTATGATGAATGATTATTTGGCACGATTAACAAATGATTTGCTCTCTATTCATCAACAGGTTCGAGAAGCGCTCCCTGACAACTCCACTGGAGAGGGCCATGATCTCCGCCCTGGCGATCATGTGATGATACGCTCGTTTGAGAGAGCAAGCAGTCTGGAGCCCAGGTTGAAGGGCCCCGAGCAGGTCCTCCTTGCGACCCGCACCGCAGTACGAGTGACAAACAGGAAGCGGTGGGTGCATTCGACACATTGTCGCCGTGTCTCTCCGGATCTGGTGACTCCTGCTGTGCTGACTGATTATAAGGAGATCTTGGAGAAAGAAAAGAGCCCAGCTGTGACGTCGGCCGAAGTTGAGGGAGCCTTCCCGGACCAAGCTGCTGCCGGAAGAGAGCGCTACAACTTGCGTCCACGATAAGAAGATTTTTTTCTTGCCTTTTAATGACTGGTTGGTTACCGCTCCAGGTTTGTGAAACGGAAACCGGGAATTCCAAGGGGGGGGATCAGTTCTGCCAGAGTAGCGACACCCGTCTTGGCCCGGAGAAGAAAACAACGGCTACCTCGGAGTTCAGCACCGTATTTTTTCTTTTTTTTTAGGTATACACGTACGTGTATCTGGGACTTTGTGAACAATTTGTGAACAATTTGTGCTATTTGAGACTTTGCACGAACATTCTTGAACTATGGCATCAACGGCATCTCGTGATAAGAAAATATTGGGTGCCTTTCTCTTTGTTCTGACTATTGTGGTGATAGCTGTTATAGCCTGGGTAGTCGAACTTGTGGTGCCTGTACGTGAACATTTGCTGCCGACTACCCCGGCTCCGTCTGAACATTTTCATTTTACACTGCCTTTTCATGAAGAGTGCCACCGCCAAACGTACTTAAATAACAGCTTCATTCAGATTCTTCACCACACACATAACATGACTAATACCTCAAATTGCCTGGTGTGTGGGATGTTGCCAGGGCACCAGAAGAGAGGGGGCACCCCACTTATTCCACTCCCGTTTTCGCATAATGGGTCATGCAACGCTTGGTACACCCTCCTTTTTACCCTGAGATGGCCAACCAAAGGGGGGGTGCTTTTCCGCTTGAATAAAGTATGTTCCCATGACAAGGATGGGTTTCCCCGGGCTGAGGGCACTCGTTTCGAATGGGAAGAGTATAGGCCTGATAATGTGTCTGCCCCACGTGTATATAGCAATCAGCGGAACATTAATGTATCTAGTGCCCATGTTATAAATGTCATTGCTACAAAAGCCGATTTATGTATTAGGAACAAGGGCTCGATTGCAGTGGGGAAAAGCGAATGTAATACCACTCTCACGTTTGATAGCCCGAATGGCATTTCATTTGTTGCATCACGAAATACATATTTTATCTGTGGAACGAAGGGCTACCATCAGCTTCCATTGGGGTGGTTGGGCACGTGCTACGTATCGTTTGTGTTACCTCCTGTATTCATTGCCCCTCCAATGTATCACAATGATTACACCTTGTACCATGACTTCGTCCTGAATAGGGTTAAACAAACTGTTGTCCTGGAGGACATCGACCAAACAGACACTGCATTGCAACAGTATGTGGACTTTAATCTGGGACTATTCTCCTTTGTGGGGGCTGCACTGAACAGCCGGAAAATAAGACGACTGACACGTGTTGTCGAGGCTGTTGCGAATGACACTGCCATTGCCCTGGGGAATATTACCGAGGAACTACAGATTTCCAGGATCGTCACACTCCAAAATAGAATAGTATTGGATGTTGTTTTGGCTGATCGTGGGGGGGCATGTAGAATTATCGGAAGCAGCTGTTGTGTGTATATTCCGGACAATTCTCCATCCGTGTATGATGCCATCTCCAAGCTCCATAAAATTGCAGCTGAGATACACCCGGACAATGGGACTTGGACACTTTCGGGATGGTTCTGGTCCATGCTTGCAACTTGGGGCTGGAAACTGTTGACGATTCTCTGTATACTTGTGGGAGCCATGTTTTTCATATGCCTATGTATTCAATGTGGCCCAGCTTTATGTTCAATGTGTTTATCAGCTTGCATACCATCAAGGCGAGCTCTTGCCCATGACAAAATGATGCTTCACAAAGAGGTAACACAAATCATGTTAATAGACATCGAGGACGAACATCCTGATTATGTTCACTATGAGGTAGATTCAGCTAAACGCTAAAAGGGTCGTCTGTCGTAATTGGCCCGGCCGCATTAGCGATTAGCTGAACCTACACGTTGTCCTCCTTAACTTGGCTATATACGGAAACGCCATTTTGAATGTTGCGGCGGCCATCTTAGATCATGAGCGGCCTCATGGCCGGCGTGCCTTTTAGTCCGTTGTCCGTTCCACTGACCATTCCAATCTGCCCAGCAACAGGCTATTTTTAGTACTGGTCAAGCCGCACATGCGCAGTTCTAGCTGACCCGTAAGCCTTCAGGAATGTGCACCAAACTGACCAGCGGAGTTGTGCCCCCTCCAATGAGCTGGCAGTATTCCAAAACATGACCATATATGTCCTTAAAATGTGTCTTAACTTGTGCCGCCTATCTTTTATTGCCCCAAAACTGTATATAAACGGGGTCACACCGGTGTTCGGTGTGATACCTCTTGCATTACCGAAGGGTGCTGTTTGAGTGTACCACCACCCCATGGGGTCTTAATAAACTTGTTCTTTGCCTTTTACAGTTTCTGTGCCAACAGTTCTTGAGTGTAAGTGGGTTATCTCCGGAGCGTGTAGGCCTTGGGAACCCCGATTTACTTCAACTAGAGTGCTAACATTCAGTATGTATTGCAAATGTGTGACATATCTGAGTACCTTCTTGAAGGAATCAAAGTAAAAAACTGAAAGAATTTCCTACTGAGGAGACTGCAGTAAATGAGGAAATTAGGAAACTTCATAACAAATAAATCTCCCAAGATGGCCACCAGAGACAAAAGAGCCCAAATTTAGCACAAATATCACCCAGATGTAGCCCAATGACAGAAGTGTGCTAAACACTTTATATTTTTTTTATAACACTTTTTATTTTTTGTGTTTTTGCAGTTTTATATAGTGCAGACTTGCCAGGTATTGGAATGCTTTACATGAGCATTGGTTACAGCACACAAGAACAAATTCATTTTGGTTTTAAACATGGGGAATTTAAGTGATTTGACCAGAATCACAGAATGTCGAGCTGAAGCAGAAACTCCAACCTGGTTCCCCAGTTGCAAAGTCTGCAGCTCTGGAAGTAAAACCACATCCTCGCCCATAAGTGAAACATTTAATCAAGTGGTCAACTGGATAAAAAAACATTAGGATAACAAATAATTTAAAAGTGCTTTGTCGCTATTTGAAAACTCAGAAAATATGTCCTCATTTTAGTTTTGTAGAGCACTGACCATAATTGTGATGCAAATAAGACCCTCTCATATATGTAATTTCTACAGGAATTGCTCTAGGTATTACAGTTTTGATTACATCCAGATGACGTCAGGCGTTCCACACTTTTGTAATAAATATAGAATGTTACCAATCTAGTTGTTCATTAGGATACTGTTGAGAGGCAGAGGCCAGGGTCGTGGACTCTGAAAATTTAAGGCAGGTAGAAGGGTGCAGAGACAACAATTTGACCACACTGGGCTGGCAGGAAAGGCAGAGCCAGCACAACAGACTATGGAGGGAAGTGGAAAGGGTGCAGGGGCAACAAACCAACAATACAGGAATGACAAGAGAGAATGTGTGTGTGGTTCGGTGGGGGGTGTGTGGCTGCCCAAAGATGTGTCAATAGTTGATTCAGTAGGTATATGATGTTAAGACTACATGTTATAATACTTATTTGGGTGAGTGAATATGGATATGGATGTGCTGATGACCAAATATAACTCTCAATGGTACATGTCCAACAAACTAGAATAATAAAAGGCAGTGTATGTGACATTTGTTGTTTATAAATAAGTATACACAAAACTCAGTGATTGCATAAGTGACTCTATGGATGACTGTATACTTGTATCAGTGATTTTTTTAACACACTAAGTATGAGTTACTTAATATATGAATAAATGAAGTGGTGTTTGTATATGTGTGTAGCGGATTAAATATAAGTATGATCCATTATTTGAATAAGTGAGTAGGATGACTGCATAAGTAAATACTATGTGTGCTGGTGTGTAATGTCAATATAGGTGTATAAGTATATTTGATAGTGTTCTATTGATCATTCACAGCATGTGCGAGTGAATCTATAGGTAGTTGATTACATGTTTATGTAGATCAAGGAATGACTGAATGGGTTTTTAGATACTTGTATTGGTGTGTCAATTGATTCAAATATGGTACTCTGTATTTTACAGTGAGTAATGAAAGATTATAGTAGTGCATGATGAGGTGTATCTGATTGTCATGTGGATGATGTCATCAGTGATGTCACTGACTATGTAATGAATGATGTAATTTGTGACATTATCACCAGTAGATTGCAGAAGCAAGAGTTACAGTTAGTACAACTAACTATACCGGAGGAATTTCAATGGTTTTGTAGGAGTGAAATGTCCAGCTAACTATAACACCCCTAAAACCTATGGTTTTTTCAGTGAATTTCTAAGATTTTTTAAATGCTAATTCCTAACTATAACCTGCCTGAAACCGATGGTTTTTTCAGTGAATATATATATATATATATATATATATATATATATATATATATATATATATATATATATATATATATATATATATATATATATATATATATATATATATATATATATATATATTTATATACATATAACCTACTGGCGGTCGCCAGTAGGTAGTTATAGTTAGGATCTAGTTACCATAGGAAAATCGCAATATTCTCTTCCCAATAACTTTGGCTCCGATTGATGAACCTTCGCAAACTTTTTAAAACTCATGGCCCACTTTGGTCTGCTCCTATCTAAAACGTTTCGGGGGGATTCAGCAAGCGGGGGCCGAGGAAAAAAGGGGGTCCCAAAACGTGTTTTTCCATGCAATTTTACATAGGAAACTTTAGACACGGCTACAGTTGAATGAACTGCTGAACGGAATTACACCAAATCTGGCAAAAAGGTAGCCCTTGGTTCAGAAAGAGCCCTTTTTGTTAAATGGTGTAAATCCATTCAGTAGTTATTTAAATATTAATGGAAAAAGTAATATATGTATCTGGGTGGAACCTAACCACACATCTCATCGTGAGATCTAATTGTCTGTCAGCACTTCATCCAAGAAGTGTTGGCAGCCATCTTGGGACCAATACACATGATAGCATCTCATTAAAAAGCATTGCAGTTATTAGAAGGTTTTAAGACTTTAGTTACATTATAATTCATTTGTTGATGGCACCATACTCATTTTAGGAATTGTGGTGTGTTCTAATGTGATTTTATCATGTGAAAAAGCCTTCTGCTGGGATATTATGAATCATGTTTCAGAGAAAACTATTTTCTCATGCTTTTCCCACAAAGGCTTTGAAGGTGATCTATATGCTAAACTGAGAGCATATTTTCTGTAAATTCAAATTATCTTTCTCAGTCATGTGAGAATGAAGTCTGACATTCTCAGTAAAACATTTACATCCAACAAGGGCAGAGACTGTCAATTGATTCCTTTGTGTTCTACTGCAGCTTCCCAGAGTGTTCTAAAAACAACTAGAGCGCTAACAGTCCTACTTATGACAAACATATTGCACACATGAAGCCATCTTGATTGGAATAAAGTGGTAACTCTTAATACATTTAATTTGCAAATGAACAAAAGAAGGGGGTTCATTTTGCCATATAAATTATGATTAGTGCTGCAGAAAGAATAATTAGGGCACATTTTGACTTCTCAAATCCTCTACTATGTCATAAACAAATTCTGACATGCAGACTGAAACATGCACTTTGAATACCAGCAGAAGACTTCCCTGGTGAGCAGTAGCTTTGCTACAGTGATCTAATGAGCAACTAGAGTGCTAACATTCTGCATGTATGGTAAATGTGTGACACATCTGAATGCCTTCTTGATGGAACCAAAGTAAAAACTGAAAGTATTTCCTACTGAGGAGACTGCAGTAAATGAGGAAATTAGGAAACCTTATAGTAAATAAGTCTCCCAAGATGGCCACCAGAGACAAAAGAGCCCAAATGTAGCACAAATATCATTCAGATGTAGCCCACGTACAGCTCAATGACAGAATGGCCCAGAGTGTTCTTAAGAACAATTAGAGCGCTTTCTGTCTTACCTATGACAAAAGTATGGCACACCTGAAGCCATATTAATTGGAATAAACTGGTAACACTTAAAACATTTAATTTAAAAGGAAACACAATGAGGGGTTAATTTTGCCATAGAAATTATGATTCGTGCTGCAGAAAGAAAAATGAGGGCAAATTCTGACTTCTCAAATCCTCTACTATGTCATAAACAAATTCTGACATGCAGACTGAAACATGCACTTTGAATACCAGCAGAAGACTTCCCTGGTGAGCAGTAGCTTTACTACAGTGATCTAATGAGCAACTAGAGTGCTAACAGTCTGCACTTATGGTAAATGTGTGACACATCTAAATGCCTTCTTGAAGGAATCAAATTAAAAAACTGAAAGAATTTCCTACTGAGGAGACGGCAGTAAATGAGGAAATTAGGAAACTTCATAACAAATAAATCTCCCAAGATGGCCACCAGAGACAAAAGAGCCCAAATGTAGCACGAATATCACCCAGATGTAGCCCATATGTAGCCCAATGACAGAAGTGTACTAAACACTTTATATTTTTTGTAACACTTTTTATTTTTTGTGTTTTTGCAGTTTTATATAGTGCAGACTTGCCAGGTATTTGGAATGCTTTACATGAGCATTGGTGACATCACACAAGAACAAATTCATTTTGGTTTTAAACATGGGGAGATTAAGTGATTTGACCAGAATCACAGAATTTTGAGCTGAAGCAGAAACTCCAACCTGGTTCCCCAGTTGCAAAGTCTGCAGCTCTGGAAGTAAAACCACATCCTCGCCCATAAGTGAAACATTTAATCAAGTGGTCAACTGGATAAAAAAACATTAGGATAACAAATAATTTAAAAGTGCTTTGTCGCTATTTGAAAACTCTGAAAATATGTCCTCATTTTAGTTTTGTAGAGCACTGACCATAATTGTGATGCAAATAAGACCCTCTCATATATGTAATTTCTACAGGAAATGCTATAGGTATTACAGTTTTGATTACATCCAGATGACGTCAGGCGTTCCACACTTTTGTAATAAATACAGAATGTTACCAATCTAGTTGTTCATTAGGATACTGTTGAGAGGCAGAGGCCAGGGTCGTGGACACTGCAAATTGACGGCAGGTAGAAGGGTGCAGAGGCAACAATTTGACCACACTGGGCTGGCAGGAAAGGCAGTGGCAGCACAACAGACTATGGAGGGAAGTGGAAAGGGTGCGGGGGCAACAAACCAACAATACAGGAAAGGCAAGAGAGGCTGTGGCAATATAATAGACCATTGTGGGCAGACGGAAGAGGCATTGGTAGTACAACCACACATGCCAACAGACCCGATTCAGCCAGGAAACGTCCAATGTTTTTAAGCCCAAATTGGCTTTATTTGATCTGTCTCCTGTGTACAATCTCTCCTTTTTCAATGTAAGTCAAAGGGGAAAATCAATACCCCATTTGTTTTCAAAATCTCCCTCTTACAAATTTCAAAATGTTAGCAGGTATGGTACATTGGATCATGGAAGGCAGGAGGAATTGGGGTAGGGACATGGACTTGGATAACAGAGGATAGGTGGGACATGGAGAGGTGCACCAAACTGATCCTACAGGGCAGACATCAGGGTTTGCAGCAGCACAATACACCACACAGTACTTGCGGGACGGGGCCGTGCACATGGACAACAGAGAACAGAGGGGAAAGAGACAATGGCAGCTAGCTGATCATAATAGACAGACAGGAGAGAAAGCTGCATCATAACAGACCATAAAGGGGAGTAGGGACTGATCAGGGGCCTTACAATGGAACAGACAAGCCACGAAGGAGGGAATTGGGGTCTGCACATGGAAGCAGAGGGCTGGGGGCAAGGGGGCAGGGCAGGAGCAGCAAGATGGCCATGGGCACTAGAAACAAGACACACAATGGAGAACAACAGTGAGACTAAAAATAGCATACAGACAGACCATGGAGGGAAGGTGGGAGGGGGTCAGGGGCAGCTAGCTGACCACACTGGGAAGGTGGGAGGGGCGGAGGCAGCACAGAAGACCATGCATGGCAAGCAGGAGGGTTAGTGGCAGCACAATGGCTATGATGGGCAAGAAGGAGGGTGCACAGGCATGCACAAAGGACCATGTAGAATAGAAGGGAGGGTCAGGACCTGGGCACAGACAAGAGAGTTCAGGAGAAGGGGTCTCACAACAGACCACATGGGGCAGGCAGGAGGAGCAGTTGTAGCACAACAGACAAGGGAGGGCAGAAGGGTGGGGCAGTAAAATGGACCATGGAGGACAGGAGGAAGGGGATAGGGGTATGGGATGTGAACAGGCAGGGTGAAGGTGGCAGGGACAGGTTACAGTAATCTGACAATGCTAGGCAGGTGGGAGGGGTGTGGGAGTTCAACAAAACACTCAGAGTAGAAATGAGTGGCAGGTCCATGGAACATGGTGGGCATAAAGGATGGAGCCGGGGCATGCACACGTATATCAGAGGGCAGGGGTAAGGATAAAAGGGGCAGCAAGCTAAGCACGGAGGCTAAGCAGGAGGTCAATAATGGGGCATAGAATTGGGCAATGGAGGGCAGGAGGAGTGGACTGGTACATCATACTAAATGGAGGGCAGTGGCAGCACATCAGACCATGCATGGAAGGAGGGAGGCGGCTAGTCGATGGATTAAAAAAAGAGTGGGTATGGAGGAGGTGGATGGGGCAGCAAGTTAACTGTTCAGAGAAGACGGGAAGGCCAGTGGTAGAACAACAGCCACACAGGGCTATAATAAAGGAGCAGGGACATGGACTTGGACAATGAATGGCTAGGAGTAGGGAAGGCAGGATCAGCAAGCATAGGTGGGGGTAGCACAATTTCAGGCCCTGCTTCTAACCCCCCACCATCCATTGAGATATGCATCTTACATAACGTTACAAAAAACCTAGAAATTTGCTGAAAAAAACAAAGATTACTGGACGGTATAGTTAGACTCAGATTTCACTAATACACAACCAGTGAAATTCAGCAGTTATAGTTACCTGATCTAACTATAACTTACACCCCCGCAATATACTGCTAATGACCTCAGCCATTACATCATTCATGACATGGGCAGTCACATCACTCATGACATCACTCTTGACATATCAAAAGAGCTGTGAATGGAATGGAACAATAATTGCTAGAACTTTATTTAGGGATGGTGTGTGTATATTAACACCCCTTTTTAAAATGTTCTTTCATGTAAGAACCATTATACTGCAACGTGCCCAGATTAATATGGCTGATGGCCTTTCACTAGAAAAGTAATGTGTAGTCCATTGTTTATGATGATGTTTGCAATTCTAAGTATGTTTATTATGAATAAGTCACGTTGACGAACATACAGATATGGCGGTCACGGGGCAAGATATCCTGAAAGGACATTGTGTGCATATTAACACTTGTTTTCTTTTCTTTATTGTATCAATTCCTGAATTTTCACATCGTGACCAGACCAATATGGCCGCCAGCTTTTTTGATTAAAGTAATATGTAGTCCTTTGTTAATGTTGGCAACTTTAGGCATTTGTACATTTAAATAAGGATGCTACTATGATGTCATGTATCGTTATCAAGGTTCGGACGAGCCGAAATGCGTCGATAACGTCCTTTGCAGATTACATACTTCCAAACTACAACCTGAGTTCTGATTCCTTCCTTGTAAAAGTGAGAGGAGATTAAATACATATATATAAAATTCACTGAAAAAAACACACAAGTTAAAGGGACATTATAGTTAGAAATTAGCATTTAAAAAAACCTCAGAAATTCACTGAAAAAAACCCTAGGTTTCACAGACGTCATAGTTAGTTGGATTTCATCATACAAAACAAGAGAAATTTGCCCGTTATAGTTAGTTGTGCTAACTATAACTCACGCCCCTACAATGGACTGCCGATGACATCACATATTACATCACTCATGACATGGTCAGTGACATCACTGATGACATCACTGATAATATCATCCAGGTGATCATCTGATGCACCTCCTAACACCCTAAAATATAGACTACCATTCTAGAAACCATAGACACACCAATACTAGTACAACTACAATATGCTGTGCACTATGCATGCAGACCTCTAACCAGCTACATACTATTAATACTCTCTTCTAAATACCCAGTTAGTACCTATGCAGTCTAGGAATCCTTCTGTCTGTCCCAAGCGCTTCTCCATTCACCCATCCAGCACTATTTACGTATCCTATCACTCCACCAATACCTAAGCACTTATAAATTCAGCACGCACTTTCTTTCGAACCCTGACATTACTCCAGTTATTATTTGTATGCTTAAGGAATAGCGTAGTCACTAACACAAGTGCAGGTACAATATTTTGTACACTATGCATGCACACCGCTAACCAGCTACGAACTATTGATACGCTCTTCTAAATACCCAGTTAGTACCTATGCAGTGTATTCATTTTCCTGTCTCTCCCATGCATTTCTCCAATCACCCATCCAGCACTATCTACTTATTGTATTAATCCACCAATACCTAAGCACTTACATATTCACTATACCCTCTGTTTGTGATACTGTAATTATTCAAGTTACTAGTCATGAACTCATTGAAATGCCTATCTACTAACACAAGTACAGCTATAATATTTTGTGCACTATCCAAGCAGACCTCTAGCTAGCTACATACTATTGATACACTCTTCTAAATACCCAGTTAGTAGTCATGCAGTATATGAAGCGTCCAGTCTGTCATATGCACTTCTTTACTCACTTATCTACCACTATCTACTTATCCTATCACTCCACCAACAAGTAAGCACTTATGAATTAAGTGTTTACTCTGTTTGCAGTACTGTCATCATTCCAGTTACTAGTGGTATTCTTATAAAATGACCTAGGCACCAACACAAATACACATACAATATTCTGTGCATAATCCCTAATAATCTCTAAGCAGATACATACTATTGGTCCAATCCATTAAATACTGAAGAAGTACCCATGCAGCGTAGGATACCTCCTGTAAGACTCATGCAATTCTTCAATCACCCATCCAGCACTAAGTTCTTATTGTATCAGTCTGCCAATACCTAAGCACTTATGGGGCAGATTTTCAAGCACCCTGCACAACCAGTGTATCACTTTTTGTAACATAATGATAGTTCCAGGCATTCCTTTATATTTACAAGGAGCGGAAAAGCCACCCAGCATGGTTTTTCCTCTCCTTGTAAATACGACCCCTTCATGCACAGAACTTTGCATTGAAGGGGCGTTCCATAGGTGTTGCTGTGGGTGTTCCCACGCAACACCCATAGAACAAGTCACTTCTCCAGATTTATGAGAAATCGTAAATCTGGAGATGTGTGTGAATGCTGCTCCATCCTAGAGTTGGTGTAGCAAGGCTCAACAAGGAGAATTTTTTCATTTCTCCTCATTTTTTCCTCTTTCAATGCATGCTGTATTCCACTGCATACATTGAAAGACAAAAATGCCTTTACTGTTTGTTTTTGTGCAGGAAGGTGTCCCTTCCTGCACAAAAACAATCTCCGCATGACACAGACATCCCTGCACCATGGTGCAAGAGTGCCTGTGTTACCACATAGCTGCAGTTTGTGCAGCAGTGCAGAGGGAAGCAAAGAGTTGCAACATGTTCATGTACATATGTCACATCCCTGTGCTTTGGAAGTGCCACAGTGCAGTGCAGCTAAGGAGCTAAGGAGCTTGCAGTGTCACGCTGCAGTAGTTCCTCATAAATCTTCACCTATAAATTCACCATGCACTACTAATGCATTATTTCACTCAATCATGCTGTATACATATATTCAACCAAACTTTCACACATTACCTTGCAATTATAGTTCTTTCTTTAACCAGATAAGGTAATTCTGATAAGAAAATGTTTTTTCTTCTTTTTTCTTTAGTAGTTTCTTTTACATTTTATTACCAATTTTGTATTTTTTTGGTGTTTTTCCAAAAAATGAACAAAAAAGAACAAATAAAACAGGAAACTTTTGGAATTACTTATCATTCTAAAAACAAAAATAAAAACAAAATTAATAACGACAGTTGCGTTGCGCAGCACAAACTGCATCCACTGACTGCTCACCGAAGCATATAAGTTTCTTACACTTCATGCAGTGTTGCTTGAGAAAGGAGTGTTTGTAGTGTGTGGTGGCAGACCGTGTTGAAGGCGGCTGACAGGTCCAGGAGGATGAGGGATGCCGTTTCTTCGTTGTCCAGCAGGGGCGATAAGGGCAGTCTTCGTGCTGTGGTTGCTGCGGAAACCGAACTGGGAAGGGTCCAGGATGTTGTTCTCCTCCAGGTAGCGGGTCAGTTGTTCGTTGACTGTCTTCTCTATGACCTTTGCCGGGAACGGGAGCAAGGAGATGGGCCGGAAGTACCCGAGGTCTTGGTGTCCGCCTTGGGTTTCTTGAGTAAGGCGTTGATCTCGGTGTGCTTCCAGCTCTCCGGGAAGGTTGCTGTCTCGCTTTGTTGAAGATGTGGTGTGGGCATGAGTCTGACGGAGATCCAGAGTTAATGGTGTTCATGATCTTGATGGTATTGTCGTCGTTCATGTTGGTCCAAGAGAGCGGGTGGTGCAGATGGTGGTCGTGGGGGCGGAGGTCTCAGTGGTTTTCGGGGCGGTCATGGCATTGAAGCTGTCATGGATGTCTGCGATCTTGCCGTGGAAGGATGTGGCCAGCGAATCGCACAGGTCTTGCGAGAGTGGGATGTTGTTGGTGTTGGAGCTGGTGTTGGAGAGTGCCTTCAAGATGTTGAAGAGCTCTTTGCTTTTGTGGACGTTGCTGTCTTTGCCGTCTTTGAAGGAGTCCCTTTTGGCGGATTTCATGAGTTGATGGTGTCTGCTGGTGGCGTACTTGTGGCCTGCGTGGCTGTCTGGTGTTCGTTCACGGAGCCAGATCTACTCCAGCTTTCAGCAGGTTTGCTTGGAGGCCAGGAGGTCTTCAGTGAACCATCTGGCTTTCTTGTTGGTGTGGCTGTTGGAGGGTTTCTTGATTGGGGCAAGGGTATTGGCGCAGTCATTGATCTACTGTCTGAGGTTGTGGGCATCGGTGTCGGGGTCGGTGGGCTTGGCGGGTGGGCCCTGGGTGAGGGTGGTGGTTAACTGGTCTTCGGTGACTTTGCTCCAGCAGCGGCGAGGCATCTGTTAGCTGCAGTGGTGCGTGTGGGTTTCTTGAAGGTGTAGTGGATGCAGTGATGGTCGGTCCAGTGGAGTTCGGTGGTGTGGTTGAAGAAGACATGGGGGCTTGCAGAGAAGATGGGGTCAAGCACGTGACAGGCAGAGTAGGTGGGTTTTGTGATGAGTTGTCTGAGTCCGAGGTTGGCTAGGTTGTCGATCAGGGTGGTGGAGTTGGTGTCATTGTTGTTCTCGAGGTGGAAGTTCAGGTCCCCGAGGAGGATGTAGTCCATGGACCCAAAGGCGTGTGTGCTGACGAAGTTGGCGATGGAGTCGCTGAACTGTGGTCGGGTTCTGGGGGGTCTGTAGATGAGGGTTCTTCTGAGGGTGGTGTTGGGGTCGGTGTGGATCTGGAAGTGCAGGTGTTCGGTGGTGCTGAGGATGTTGTCGGTTTTGGACGAGACTCTGAGAGTGTTCCTGTGGACGATGGTGATTCCTCCTCCTGATTCATTGGTGCGGTCCCTGCGGGTGATCTTGTAGCCTTCCGGGACGGCTATGGCTATGTCTGTTGCCGAGGCGGGGTTCAGTCAGGTCTCCACCAGGAAGGCGACGTCTGGGGAGGTTGAGTCGAGTAGGTCCCAGAATTCAATAGCGTGTTTGCAGGCAGAGCGGGTGTTGAGAAGGATGCATCTGAGGTGGTTGGGTTCTTTCCTGGTCTGCAGCATGGGGGGGCGGATGCTTGTGAAGCTGCAGTCCCGGCAGGTGAAAGATTCGTGGGTGTGCTTTTGGCAGACAGGAAGCAGGTGTGTGATTGTCCGGCGTTGAGTGCGTGGAGAGTTCTAGCATCATAGCGGTGTCGGGTGTCGTGGCGTTAGCGGGGTCCAAGGGTCCTGCTACTGGGCGCGGTTCAGGCGCAGATGGGCTTGCCTTCAGCATGCCAGCAGCGTGCCCGCTGGGCGGCCTCCGTATGAGGGAATGTGGGAGGGAGGAGCAGTTGGGAGGTGGGAGCAGTCGGCAAATGGGATTGCAGGGGAGTAGGACCGTAGGGAAGCAGCAGCGGGAAAAACGGGCGGGCCGCTAGAGAACTGGGCACAGGAAGGAAAAACAAGTTGAGGCAAGAAAGTAAGTAGAGGCACAGAGGAATAAAAACAAGTATGGGCAAGAAAACAAGTACAGGCACAGAGGAATAAAAACAAGTCTGGGCAAGAAAGCAAGTTAGGCAGAGGGAGAAAAATACATGATTAGGCAAAAACAATGCAGGCAGAGCTGTGCAGCAGCGTGGGGAATGAACTGCCTTCGAGCAGGGTCAGAGGTCGCCATTCACACATCGATGCATAGAGTTACACACACCCGAACTAACCATCCACAAACTCAGTGTCCCATACAAACACTCACCCAACTAATCAATAACGAATGTAGACACTTGTGTAGTTAGGGACCAACTGATGCAGCATGTTATACAACAACAGGGACAGTGATGCACACACTCACATAGTTTAGTTACTAATCCATGTATTAGGTGAGACACTTTTAATTACTCACTTAAACAGACAGTCAGACAGCTACTAAATCCTCCATCCAGACAGTTATATATCCACTCTATCTTCAATACAGATTGGTATACATATAATACATATTTAAATTTTAAACTTAACCACATTCACTGGATGATGTCATCAGTGATGTCATTTGATGTGTCATCAATGATGTCAGCAGTGATGTCACTGACCTTGTCATGAATGATGTAATATGTGACATCATCAGCAGTGCATTGCGGGTGCGCAAGTTATAGTTAGCAGAACTAACAATAACAGAGGAATTTCTATGGTTTTGTACGAGTGAAATGTCCAGCTAACTCTAACACCTCTGAAACCTATGTATTTTCTATGAATTTCTAACATTTTCTAAATACTAATTTCTATCTATAACGTCTCTGAAACCTATGTTTTATATACATGTATATTTTACCTACTGGCAGGTCCCAGTTCCCATAGGAAAAGCTTTTTTTCTTTTGCCAATATCTTTGGCCCTGTTTGACGAATCTTCACACAATTTTTAAAACTAATGGTCTGCTCCCTTCAGCTGCTGTGTTAAAAATGACGGGGTGAATCATTAAGTGGAAGCCAAGAAAAAAGGTCCCAAACACATTTTCTCCAGGGTTAATTTCTGTAGGAAACTTTTGACAATGCTACAGCCCAAACTGCTGAACGGAATTACACCAATATGGGCAAAAAGGTGGCTCTAACGCAGTAGGCACTTCCATATAGACACCACTTGAACGCAGCACTATAACAACTGAAATATTCCAGGTATACTGCCCTTCTGAATTCCCATAATAGCCCAGGTTAACACCAGAACCTGGAATGCTTTCGGAGTTCACAACAGCATATTATCAAGCCCATTATCGCCGCTTTAGCGGCAGGAAACTGCCGCTGAAATGGCGATAATTGTATTGCCGTTCTTCATAATATGCCCCGTAATGTTTCAGCTCATTTACTCACATCTACATATTTCTAAACTCCAATTTTCTTTTTTCTTTTGCAGATTACCAATCGGACACCTTTTGGAATCCATTTCACAATTTTTTTATAACATTGTTTAAGTTATTTTTCCAGTTCTAATATAGTTATAATTGAGTTTTGTTTATATTTATTGTTTAATAAAAGTTCATAAAAAAACGACATACTTTTATTTTGTGGGGGAGGGGGTATGATGGCCCACAATAAAAATAATGTTGAAATACTATAGTAAGATATTCAAGACTAGGATTGAAAACTACTGAGTTCTAACTAACAGATATTATAAAAACAACGGTGAGAAACTACGAAAATGGCGATGGACGGAGTACGTAATCAACGTTTGGCGCCTCGGCACTCTCTTTCAAATATATATATAAAAAATATGACTATTAATACTGTACAAAAGTACAGCAGCGGATGACACACACAAACCGGGAATGGAAAGCAACAGATTTACTAACTGATACAAAGAAATGTTTGCCTGTTGAACTTGAAGAAAAAGAAAACGTGGGCTTCGAAACGACGTTGAGCATGCTAAGAGAGTACAACTGCTACACCAAAAAAAAAAAAGTAAAGCTTTACATACTATCATAGAAAGGAAAGAGCATTTTATCAACAAAAGGCGATACATTATCGCCGCGTTTATCAACAGGAAACTGCAGATAAAGCGGCGATAATCGGCTTGATAATAGGCCCTGTACCTTCCCATAGCAGCCCAGGTTCTGGTATTAACCTGGCTCCTATGGTTATTCACAAAGGCATATTATCAAGCCCATTATCGCCGCTTTATCAGCAGTTTCCTGTCGATAAAAACGACAATAACGTATCGCCTTTTGTGGATAATATGACTCATTATTCTTTTTTTGACCAGTAAACTTAGGTGCAATTATCAAAGACCGGTGTTACAATTATCGCCGTTTTATTGGCAAGAAACTGCTGATAAAACAGCGATAATTACCATCATAATAGGGCATTGTTATTTCCCATAGAAGCTCATGTTAACACCAGAACATAGGCTTCTATGGGAATTTACAAGGACGTATTATCAAGCCAACCCTCCCAACATTATTAAAAAACCATAGGCCCTTGTAAATTCCCATAGCAGCCCAAGTTCTGATGTTAACATGGGCTTCTATGGTTATTCACAAGGGCATATAATCAAGCCCATTATCGCCTCTTTATCAGCAGTTTCCTGCCGATAAAAATGATGATTATGTATCGCCTTTTGTGGATAATATGACTCATTGCTCTTTTTTTGACCCGTAAACTTAGGTGCATATTATCAAAGACTGGTGTTACAATTCTCGCCATTTTATTGGCAAGAAACTGCCGATAAAACGGCGATAATGAGCTTCATAATACGGCCTTGTTATTTGCCATAGAAGCCCATGTTAACACCAGAACATAGGCTTCTATGGGAATTTACAAGGACGTATTATCAAGCCCACCCTCCCAACATTAATTAAAAACTCCAGACAATGCAGGTACCCAGAGCTGGAAGGTCATTTTACATATCACTGCCCCAGAAATGTGACATTCCCCGCGACGTGTACGGGGAGAGAGAGAGAGAGAGAAAGCTCAAGAAGACTGGTGTTACAATTATCACCGTTTTATTGGCAAGAAACTGCTGATAAAACGGCGATATTGAGCTTCATAATACAGCCTTGTTATTTCCCATAGAAGCCCATGTTAAAACCAGAACATAGGTTCCTATGAGAATTTACATGGACGTATTATCAAGCCAACCCCCCCAACATTAATAAAAAGCAATGCAGGTACCTGGAGCTGGAAGGTCATTTTACATATCACTGCCCTAGAAATGTGGCATTCCCCGCGGCATGTACGGGGGAGAGAGAGAGAAAGAGCACAAAACATATATTTTTTTTAAAAAGACCGAGGGGTGCCGCTCGCGGGAGTAGGAACATAACCCCCCCGCATACCTCAAAATAAAACCAGAGGAGTGCCATTCCCCAGTGTTTGGGGCACCTTACTTGCTGGTTTGGAGTATTGACAGCCAATTGGCATGCAGATCCTGCTCATAATTGTATGTATTTCCATTCACGTACGCTGCGATTTTCCTTTAAAAAATAAAATTAAAAAATAGAGCCTAAACATCCATGTCTGATCCCCTGAGAAAGCCTAGAGGGTCAGAATGTCTCTAGCCTACCTCCTTTCCTTATTTCTCAACTTTGTTTTACTGTTTTCTTGTGACTCGGTTCTAGCGAGGCACAAGATGGCCGCCAACAATTCCTGGTTTTGAGTGTTGACAGACAGTTCACAGCCAATCAGCATGCAGCTCGCAATCGTAAATGAACAGATTTCAATACGCGTGCTGATCTCCATCTCTTGATATCGCTATGATTTTCCTTGCAATTTTCTCAGAGACTACCGAACGGATTTAAACCATTTAACAAAAAGCACAATCTGCAAACAGAACTCTACCTCTCTGACAAATTTTGTGTAATTCCGTTAAGCCGTTCAGGCTGTAGCCTGGCTAAAGGTCCCTATAGACAAATTGCATGGAGAAAAACACGTTTTGGGACCCCTCTTTTTTCTCGCCCCCCGCTTGACTAATCACCCCAAACTGAAGGAGTGGAACTGAGCAGGCCATTTTCATGAAGAAATTTGCGAAGATTAGTCCACCGGCGCCAAAGTTATTCCAAATAGAATGTTGTGGATTTCACATGGAACCTAGGTCCTAACTATAACTACCTACTTGTAACATATATATATATATATATATATATATATATATATATATATATATATATATATATATATATATATATATATATATATATATATATATATATATATATATATATATATATATATATATATATATATATATATATATATATATATATATATATATATATATATATGACGTTCACTCTGCTGCTTGAACGACCCTCGACCAGCCAACGTTGATGCCGTCGGTAGTAGCAGCCGCTACCTCAATGTTTTGCAGGTACTGGATCCCACCAAGTAGAAGGAAACAGAGACGGCACACCAGGAAATCTGGCACAAACCCTTTATTGTGCACTTGTTAACCAAAGACGACGCGTTTCGGCGTAAGCCTTTATCAAGTAACCACCATTTTGTGTTTTGCCAAACTTATAGTCCCACAATTGTTTCGATACACAATAGACATAAAGAAAATACTCGGTAACATACATAATTACTGCAGAACTCATTTAGCTTCAAAAATTCTCTAGCAATATGTCCGAATTTTAACATTCAATATATACAGTGCTTCTCGATTTGGTGAGAGCGTGTGGTGTAAGGAATTGGCTGTATTTAATAACCTCTCTGGCGATAATTGTCAATGATCGTCATATATAAATGACAGTGAACCGCCCCAGAAAAGAGATTCCCGGTAGGAATTCTCATGTAATATATGCCCCGCATCAATCAAAATAGCCCGTCAATCTAAATGTTATCTACCATAGTGACGTGGTGCCGGTAATAGCCAATCACAGAACGACCTAGGAATGACGGGCGGCCGCTAGGTATCTTGGGAATTGTAGTTAGGTAGATACCGCGGAACGAGACTGTAGTCCCGAAATTATTGTAAGGGAGCTCCCTGATTTAGATGCGGGATAGGGCCCTGGGACTGGATTATGTCAATTGAGGAGAGCTCCCCTCGTGAATTGACCATCATGTATGACTTGCGAGAGGGTAATAGGTGGTAAAGGTCAAGGTGTGAGTGCTCTCTTATTAAGGATGAGTGTAAGGTGAGATATATCAATCCAAATGAATGTGTTTATACTGTGACAAATAAATAATACAATAAAATTATACGTAACAACCAACTCGAATTACAATCCATTGTCTTGAGTATGGTGTCATGCTCCTATATCTAAAAATTGCAATTCAGACAGTGGGAACATCAGGATACAGTCTACTACTCAGTAAGGCTGTGCCTTCCCCACTCATTATCGTTTGCGTATATAGAAACATAGGAGAATTTGTTCAATAAAACGTGAAAAAGTGTAACACACAAAACATTCATCAAACCGCGGGTATACTTCTGCTCTGCCCTGGTTAGTTCTAGGAGCCTATATGGGATGCCAATTCTTCCCCATAATTCAGTCCTTTTGGGGCCTTACTCTCCATGTCAATGATTTGTCTAGACTCTCTCATCCTCAGCTGTGTTTCGCGGTCCCCACCTCTAATGGTTCTAGGTATCCTATCTATTCCATAGAATCTCAGGCTGTCATTATTACTACCATGTGTTTCTTCATAATGGCGGGCCATGGGGTAATTATGATCTTTGTTAGAGATGGCACGGAGGTGCTGCAGAATCCTAGTTTTTAAAGGATGTTTAGGGCTGCCCATGTACTGGAGCCCACACGGGCATTCCAGTACGTAGACAGTGAATTCGGTGTTGCAATTGATTGGTTGATTGATAGTACGTGTTTGACCTGATCCTGTTTTGTAATTTTTACAGGACTTGCCATTGCGATCACACTTGAAGCTACCACATGTAGTGAAGCCATTAGGAATTGGGGGCCATTTTGTGCTTGTATCTTCTCCGGGATAACTGTGGACCAATCTATCTTTCAGGGATCGTGCCCGTCGGTATGTTATCTGAGGTCTATTTCCCACTAGTCCTCCCACAATAGGGTCAGATGTTACTAGTTTCCAGTTGGTTCGCATTATTCTTTCCAAAGCCCAGGCTCCCCTACTGTAGTTAGTTATCATTCGGGGTGCATTCGGTTGGATACTATTTTCCATCGCTTTCCTTTTGGAGTCACTCTTACATGTACTAAATAGGACTTCCTCATGTTTTAAACCCTGAACTTTGGTCTGAGCACTGTTTAATACCTCATCGCTGTATCCTCTTTGGCTAAAGCGTTCCATCATGGCCTTCTGTTCATTGTGGAAATCCACGTCAGTGCTGCAATTTCGGCGGGCCCTCAGCAACTCCCCATAGGGGATGCTTCTCTTAAGGGGAGCCGGATGGTGGCTCGCCGCATGCAGGACCGCGTTTCCGGCTGTAGTCTTCCAGAAAAGACGTGTGGTCAAATCACCATTTTTTATCTCAACTGCCACATCCAGAAATTCACAATATGTATTGCTAATTACATATGTGAACATTGGATTAAGGTTATTGTTTCCTAGGTGCCGTCTCTGTTTCCTTCTACTTGGTGGGATCCAGTACCTGCAAAATATATATATATATATATATATATATATATATATATATATATATATATATATATATATATATATATATATATATATATATATATATATATATATATATATATATATATATATATATATATTCAATGAAAAAACCATAGTTTATAGACCATATATAGTTTGGGATTAGCATTTACAAAACCTTATTTTACTCACACAAGACCATTGAAATTCGCATATATAGTTAGTTGCACTAACTATATATCACGCACCCGCAATCCACTGCTGATGATGTCACATATTACATCATTCATGACATGGTCAGTGACATCACTGATGATATCACTGATGACATCTCAAATGACATCACTGATGACATCTCTTATGACATCTCAAATGACATCACTGATGACATCACTGATGACATCATTCATGTGATAATACGATGAACCTCTTCAGACTCTAATATAACCTTAGATACACTCAGTGTAAACAGACACTCACAGACTGTCACTCATCCATGGAGTTACTCACACACCTAGTCAATCATGCAAAGAATCAATCACAACTCCATTTCCTCATCTATACAGTTATACACACCTTACCTATTCACACATATGCTAACACATATTTACTCTCTTATACAATCCCTGATACAAGTTCACAATGATCCATACAGCCACTCACACATTCACTGGCTCTTATGCACAGTTATTTATATTTGGCAACTCTGACATGTACTGTGTTTTACATATGTACTTACTTTGACATGTAGCACTGAGATATCCATTCACTCACCAATACACTCATGTACACAGTCAAGCGCCCATACAGCTGTTTCCACATGCACTTTTGAACCCATACATCTAGTGAATCAACTGCTCACACATCTATGCACAGCCACCCACACACACACTCAGTCTTCCATACAAATACTTGGGCAACCAATCAATAAGCCATATAGCCACTCATATAGCTACTGATCAACACATGCAGCAGCTTACACAACAACAGACATACTGATGCACACATTCAGACGGTTTAGTCACTAACCCATGCACTCAGTGAGACACATTTAATCACTCACTCATACAGTCAGTCACGCACCTCCTAAATCCTTCATCCAGACACTTATACATCCACTCATTCTTCAATATGTAAGACATATTTTAACTTTACAGAAACATACAGTCACTGGATGATGTCATCAGTGATGTCCTCAGTGATGTCACTGACCATGTCATGAATGATGTAATATGTGACATCATCAGCAGTGGATTGCGGGTGCGCGATATATAGTTAGTGCAACTAAATATATATATGCGAATTTCAATGGTTTTGTGTGAGTAAAATAAGGTTTTGTAAATGCTAATCCCTAACTATATATGGTCTATAACCTATGGTGTTTTCATTGAATTTTCAAGATTTTGTAAATGCTAATTCCTAACTATATATGGTCTATAAACTATGGTTTTTTCATTGAATTTCAATGGTTTTTAATTTGGAAATATGAAAAGCTGTTAAATGTATTCTTCTTTTAATCGAAAAATATATTTTATATGTTTTTAATATAATATTTTTATGTATATATATATTTTTTGATTATTTTTTTTTGTTTCGCTACCGGTCCGCGTACCGGGTAGCTTTTCGTTAGCTCAATTTGTTGCCACGACCCGGTCCGCGAACCAGTAAACGTTCCATTAGCGCAACTGCCGCGTTAGAAAACAACATCGTGACGCATCGCGTAAGCGCGATGTATCGCGTTACCGCGGAATGCGTCTTATGATGCGCCGCGTTAGCGCACCCGGAAGTGTTCCGGAACGCGAACCGAGGCACGAAGCGCAGCACCCTGGAAGCGCTCCGGGTGCGTAGTGGGACGCGTAACGTAAGCGTAACAGGTCATGTGACTTGAAAATAACACTTTTTATTGGTTCATTTCACTTTTGGTTTTCTAATGATGTAAGGCTAGGTCATGTGACCTAAAAATAACACTTTTCATTGGTTTAGAACATTTTTTTTTCCAAATGATGAAAGCCCCCTCCTTTTTTTCTCACTCTGACTTTCAACTTTGTGAGAGGAAGACCTATTTTGATTATTGAAAGATGGCTTCAATAGTAGCTGCAGTTGGTGGACCCCCACCACCACCACCACCTCCTAGGAAGGAAGGACCACCTCCCCAGTTCATTCCCAACCCTGAGGAAGAGGAGGAAGAAGAGGAACAGGATGTACTTGAGAAAATATTCTTGCCTGAACAGCCCCGGAAATCCCACCACAAGGACAATTTCATTTGGCAGTTTTTTTACATTTCCTCAAGGCCAAAAAAAGGTCAATGCCCGTCAGGTTACATGCCTGATCTGTAAAGAAGTTCTGTCCCGAGGCACAGATAAAAAGTATAGCTTCGGGAACTATACTATGCATCGCCACATGCAAAGGTGGCATCCAATAAATTACAGCGTGGCTGAGGTGCGTAACCTACGTGAAAACCCACAAACTCCTGTGGCCACCACCTCAACACAGGAAAGTCTTTCAGGACCAGAGGCGAGGGAGACGGTCCCCACTATCCAAACCAATTTTGCACACATCAAGCTAGTGTGTATTTTTTGTGGGGGATTACTTTGTTAAGGCGAGATGAGTGTAAACTTAATGAACAGAGCATTTGAAAATCACAAGTGCTCAAAACGCCCCAAAAAGTGAATTTTTTTTTTGCTCCTGTTGAGCCGTTTCTAATGCCTGTTTTTCGTTCTTCCCCCTCAAAAAAACCAAAAAAAAAAAATCAAAATTGTTCAAAAAATACAAAAACAATTATAAATGTTCAGAAAAATAATAAAAAAATATATAAAACAACAAAAACAATAAAATAAAGTTATTTTCAGAACTACCTCCCATTTATAAAAAATTGCTAAAATGTTTAGCACTCTTGCATTCTCTTTTTATTTGATTCGCTTCCTGGTTCACGCCCCGGTACGCGAACCGGAAGCGAACCAAAAAAAATAGTGTATATAAGGGAAGGAGACAGAGAGAATAATGTTAAAAGAAAGACAGCTAGAGGGAGTAACACAGAGATGCTGTATAATAGATAATTATATAAAGAAAAGTTGTAAGAGGGAAAAATTGAGAAAAAGAAAATAGAAAAAGAAGTGAAAGAAAAAAAGAGTGTAGAAGAATAATAAACAAGAGTTACTTGGAGAATGTGAATGAATCTTCAAATTAAAAAGAAAGAGAGTACAGGATGTGGAATAAGAAGTAGGGATAGAACAGGAGTAAAACAACAACCCTGAGGGAAGGTGTTAAAAAAAAGAGAGTGAATGTAAATAGGATTAAAATAAGGTGTATCATAGTGAATAAGATTAAAACATGTGGAATGACAGAGAGAACAAACAGAAAGAAGAAAAGAAGAAGTGATAGAAAAAGAATAATTGAAGCAGCAAAAAAATGAAAATAAGATAGTGTGCATGAACTACAGAGAGAAAGCATAAAGAACAACTTGTAAAGGAGTGAAGAGACAGTGACAGTTTGTGTTACAGAAACGGACTGAGTGAAAAGGAGCGAGGAACTGTTAGAACAGAGGGACTGACAAAAGGAGTGGAAGGAGTAGAGTAAGTAAGTAATTGAAAAGGAATGAGGGGAAAAGCAAAGGAAGGAAACTGAGGGTTAAGGGAATAAAGCAGTGGAAGTAATAGAAGTTGAATGTGATAGAGATGTAAGGGAAAAAGTACTAAATACTTACTTTATAGTTGTTGTTAACTCCATCACTTATACTTTTTTTACTTTCAATCTGTGAAAGAAAGAACAAAAATTTAAAAAATATTAAATATTAAATAAGGTAGTAAAAGACAAGTGAGCATGAGACAAGATGAGTACAAATTTAAAATCACAATACAAAATATAGAATTAATTATACATGTTAAATGGTTTATTTTTGCTGTTCTCAGAATATATCAAATTTCACTAAAAACAGTGAGTTGAAGGTATTCATCATATAACAGCGGGGAAAAAAAAACACAATCAAAATGATTGTGTTTAAAAAACCCATATAATATAACAAATCAGAAATCAGGACTCATCAAAAGTACACTTACTTTCCATGACGTCGAATGATATGCAATGAACAGCCTCTGTTGTGCTCTAAAAAATCTGTGCCCGCCACTTTCTGAAAGAAAAGCTCTTTCTTTCTGAGTAATCTGTTAGAAACAATAAATGACTTTTTGCTCTCTACCACACTTCTCCTCATGGCCAAATCGTGTTAGAGACAATTTAATCTCTTCGAATTCGTCAAAGCAAATACCGTCATTTTCTTTTTCCCTGACTTTCAGAAAGAAAACGTCCAAAATCAATTTCACAATCTTGTACTAATAATAACTCCCCTTCTAGTTTACTCATGTTTCACATTTCCTATAACATTGATACCACTTACTATGAGGCACACTTAAACTACCTCTATGACTTTTCCAATTTTTTCATTCTCTTGATCTCAGTTACTAACAAAGCAATTTTAAACAACAGAGTAAATCATTTCAACTCTTTGAATCCTTATAGACCAGTTATGTATCTCTATGACTACTTTACATTTGTATTCATTATGATCACTCTAATTCACAAAGCAATTTAAAACACCAGACTAAAATTTATCAACTGCTACAATCTTCGTAGGCCACTTTCCTTCCCTAAAATTTTGGTTTTAAAAACACTAGGTAAGAATTTTTTAAGTCAAACGGTAAACGTTTTTTGAAAGTTAAAACAGAATCATTGCAGAATGACCAGCCGTTTCCAGATTTTATTTATTCATTTATGGCATTTATAGAGCGCTCTGTAACCCTGCGGGCATCCTGGCGCTTAGTTATGTGGCTACAGCTTTATGGGGGGCAGGAGCATGGACAGGAGAATACATTTATTTATGGTGATGAGTTTTGGGAGAGTTTTTTGGAAAAAGCCAGGTTTTTACTTTTTTCCGAAAGGTCAGAAGGTCATTGATTTTTCTGATGTCGATGGGGAAGTTGTTCCAGAGGTGGGCTGCAGCAATGCTGAAAGCTCGTCCCCGTAGGTTGCTTTCTTGATCCTAGGGACACTAATGAAGTGTAGGGATGAGGATCGGAGGGACCGGTGGGCTCGTACCACTTGAATTTGTTCTGGAGTGGTCGTGGGCCTAGTCCATGAACTGCCCTGAAGACGATACATAGGGATTTAAAGCAGATCCTTTGGTGTATGGGCAGCCAATGTAGGTTGGCTAGGGCAAGGGTGGTAGAGGATCTTTGCTCACGGGAAAGTGCCAGTTTGGCTGCAGCTGCCTGGACACTCTGGAGTCTGGATATGAGATAGGCAGGGGATTCCAGCAGGAGAGCGTTGCAGTAATCCAGGCGGCTGAGGATAGTGCACCTGACTATGTCGGCTCTGGTCTGTGGGGGCAGAAGAGGTAGCAGCCTGCGGAGTCCTCTCAGTAGGGCGAAACAGCAGCTGACCTGCTTGTTGACGTTTGTCTCAAGGCTTAGTTTGTTGTTGATAGTGACTCCGAGATTTTTGACTGAGCTCACAGGGGTAGGAGAATCCTCCCTTGGACACATAGCTACTGCTATTTCCCCTAATCGCACTTGCATTCGGGATGGCGCTATAGCGTTGGTTGATGTTCACGATATGCCTGTTCTGCCCATCCCCTCTCCACTTCTAGGTTTACCTGCTCTGCCTGACGGCCCGCCCATTGTTGAGGGCAGCCCTCTTGTTCCCCCCAGTTCTTCCCCACAATCCTTTGATACATCTCTGGCCTCCACCTCATATGGCGGCCTCGATAACATTCCGGTGAATTCCAATAAGAGAAAACGTTCCCCCAGTCCAACCTCCCCTCGGAAAAAAATGCCAATGCAGGGGGCCAATCTGTCCACCATTGATAACACAATAGCTGATGCCAGTCCGGTTACGTCTTTCCCCTCCCCATTGGTTCCTTGTGGCGAAAATATCGTGGGGCAAGTCCCTTTAGATCCTGGAAGCACCCCACCACCTGAGAGATCAGACCCGGGTTGGACTAATCAAGAAGGGAGGGAGAGGGAATTTATAGGAGTGGTTTGGGAGTCTTTAAAAAATCTTCTATCTCCCCTGGATTTAAGGCTTTCTCGTATTGAGAACAACCTCCTCGAGATGGAGAAAAGCATTATCGCCTTGGCCACCCTTGGCCTGAGAGGCCTTGAACGCCAGGGTCTGATTGATAGTAACATGGTTACACAGGTTCCTACCCCACCTCCTACAGCTATCCCTGGTTTGCCCCCTAATCCCACTCTGCCCTGCCCTACCCACCCTATTCCCAAACCCCGCACCAGGAGTCTCATTACTGTAAATCCGCCCCCCCAGGTCAGGGCCAACACCCTAAATGCTCAAGCAACACAATCTCAGATTGGCACTACATCAGCTGCACCGAGAGTTCAGAACTCAGTTAGCTCTAGCTCCCGCCCTGCCCAGGCCCCTCGGAACAACACTACACCAGCTGCACTGAGAGTTCAGAACTCAGCTAGCTCTAGTTCCCGTCCTGTCCAGGCCCCCCGGAACAAACCCCCTACTCATTCTGCTGGGGGTCCTCATTCCAGGAGTAATTTTCGAGGAGGTTACATCGACCTTCCTCCTGAAGCAAATGATTATATGGTGGTTTTGACGGGTGTCCCGGAATTAGAGAATGGCCAATATGAAGACCAGCATTCCCTACGCAATAAAGTTATGCATTGGCTTAATACTTATAGACCTATCCCCAATGGTAGGAGGAGTGGAGTCTTAACGACACGAAGAGTTCCGTGGGTGGGTACCACGAGGAAATCGACCCCCGGTGACTGTATAGTCGTAACCTTTGATGATGTGTATACGGCCAAACATATCTGGTCTCCTGGGAATCAAGACTGGGGTTCCTCTATTGCTCCGAGGCCTTTGTCATTCTTCTATCCCCCCCGTGCTGTATGCCCGCAGGGGGGTTTTTGGCCTACAGTCCCCCAACAGCCTAGTTGGGGTTACCCTCCCACTGTGTATAACTCAAACAGTGGCTGGCTTGGAACTGTAACCTCAAATAGGTTTGGCAGCCTGGAGGATGTAGACTGACTCCTAACGCCCCCAGCAACAGTACTACCAAGTAATCCCAATGGTCTTATACTGGAGGCGGGGAGATCGTCCTTGGCGGCCACCGTGGGTGTGATTAGTACTCCCCCTCCAACTCAGTCCTCAACTCAGGTCCCCTTTATACAGGATCTGGTGCACCTTTCCTCAGCTGTTTGTTCTCCCATTACTCCCCTAGCCTTAAACCTGACTGCCCCCGATGCCTTGTCACCTGCACCTTCTCTCCAATCTTTCAGGGTCGATGATATTCATGCCATCTCTCCAGTTTCTGAGCCACAGTCTGGTAAGACCTTGGAAGGTGTTCCCCAGCTTAAAATCCTAAGCTGGAATGTGGCAGGGCTTGCTCGGAACTTTGACAAACCGGACTGGATTTCTTTCATGGAGCCTTTTGGGATCTGCCTCCTACAAGAAACTTGGTGCCTGGAGCCCGTGCACAGGGTCGGCTTTACCACCTACTCCGTGCCGGCCGCCAGGTCCAAAGGCAGTAAAGGCCGTCCTTCTGGTGGCCTTCTCATCTGGGTTAGTGTATCGTTGGGGCTCACAGTAAAACATATAAATTCGCCATCCCCAGATCTGTTGAGACTCACTATCCAATGCCCGGGGGGCAAGACTCTAGAGCTTTTTAACCTGTATTTTAGGGGGGCCAGGGCGGGGAACTCGAGCCCCTTGTCTTTAACTGGAGTTGAAGAGGAGCTAACTGGCTGCAACATTGACTCCTTCATTATTCTGGCCGGGGATTTTAATTGTTGTTTCGAGCCTCTGGCCAGTGATGACATTTTGGACACATGGGAGGACGATGCCAAGAGAGGCATTCCCTTGCTTGCTCTTGACCCCATCAAGAAATGGACACAGAATGCCATTGATATTAACGCACTTTGCTTGGAATACGCCCTCAGAGCCACTAATGGCCGCTGCAAGTCAGATACTGGGGGTGCGCACACATTCAACAGGATTGGACACACCTCCAGAATTGACTACGTGCTGTTAAACTACAACCTGTGGGAATATGTCCTTGATATGGTTGTTCAACAATCCACGGATAGTGACCACAATCCTTTGGTCCTCTCGCTTGCTCTCCCGTGGGACCCAGGGGCCACAGCATCATCCCGGCCAACTTGGAAATCATCCCATGAAGTTGTTCCATCTAACTGCGGGAGGCGACTGAAGTGGGCTAAGGTTGCTTCTGATGTTACAAGAATGGCCCAAGTAAAGTCCATAATGATGGAAGCTAAGTGTATCGCAGGCACGCTGGACTCTGACACTCCTATCCTCGTGCCATTTGTGGACACTATTGTATCACTTAGTAATCTTTTCTTGGTTCCTGAGGGGAGGGGGGGTCCAAGCGGAGAAACGAGACTAGGGGTAGAGATCAATGGTACTCCCACGCTTGCCGTCAAGCAAAAAGTGAGCTAATCCTGGCGGTCAGTGCTAAAGACCCGGCTTTGATTTCACTAGCTAGGAAAAACTACAAGAAAACCCAAGCCGTGGCAAAGGTCACGCACGAAACTAACTTCTGGAGTGATTTAATGGAGGCTGGCTCTAGAAAGGACTCAAGGGCTTTCTGGGCTCTGATTAGAGGCAGGGACAGGCCTGTTGACTCCCTGCTAACATGTAATATCACAGGGGAAGTTTGGTTGGCCCACTTTTCTAAACTCTATTCTAACTCCTTGGGGGTTTTGGGCCCAAGTAGGGGTACTAGTCATATAGTGTCAGATAATAGCTCTCATCCTGGCCCCACTTTTTCATCTAGGGAGGTGGAAATAGCAATCAGGTGTATCGTCCCCAACAAGGCGGCAGGCCCAGATGGAGTCCCCGGTGACTTGCTTCGTAGCAACGTTGAGGTCTGGAGCCTATATATTGCTAAACTCCTGAATGAGGCAATGGTGGGTGGCGGTTTCCCGGATTCTTGGAGGGGTGCGGAAGTCGTGCCCATTTTTAAAAAGGGCTGCAGGGACGATCCTGCCAACTACCGACCCATAAGTCTGCTTGATTCCACCCAGAAGGCAGCAGGGAAGGTAGTTTTGGGCAGGATCTTGCAGTGGGCCGAGGAAATGCAGGTTTTGTCTGACTTTCAGGCCGGTTTCAGATCTGGAACCGGTACGATTGAGCAGACATTCCGTTTCCTAATGCTTTACTGGAAAGTGGTCAAACTGGGCAAGGGCAGTCTGTATCTCGCTTTCATCGATTTACGGACTGCCTTTGACCTTGTTCCACGTAACCAACTGTGGGCTGTACTTGAGGGTATGGGTATGCCCACGTACTTGTTGGCCTTAACTATCAAATTCCACGAAAGCAATTTTGCCCAAATTAGATGGGGTCAGCAGGGCCAAAAAACATCCCGGATTCCTGTTGACAGGGGCGTCCGCCAGGGGTGTGTGCTAGCTCCCACTCTGTTTTCCCTATATCTAAACGGAGTGGTAGAGCACCTTCTCCAACTACCAGCAGATGCTCCCTCCCTGGCGGGCAGAAAGATTCCAACGCTCCTGTTCGCAGACGACACCCTGTTGATTTCGAAATCCCCGAAGGGCCTCCAAACCCTGTTAACGAGGTTCCAGGGCTTTTGCGACGCAAGGGGCTTGGCTATTAACATCAACAAAACCAAGTTCCTTGTGCTGAATCCCCCCAGGAAGACAGTCTACCCGCCATCTATAGACGCAGTACCTTTAGAAAGGGTCAGGGAATTTGATTACTTAGGAATCAGACTTTGTGATTCCATGTCTTGGAAGGCGCACCACCAAAAAACCATCTTGACACATAGGAGGGTTACGGGCGCCCTCCTAAAAGAACATCGCGCCTCACCCCTTAAACCCATCGGGGTGATACTCGACATCTACAAGGCAAAGGCTGTGAGTGCGGCATTGTACGGGGCCGAATTGTGGGGTACCCAGAAATTTGATACCCTATCCCATCTGGAGAATAAGTTCCACAAAGACCTAATGCGGCTCCCCCACAGCTCGCCCACCCTACCCCTTCTACTAGATACAGGAACACGATCCATAGCCGATCAGGCCCAGTTACGTCCCCTCCTTTTGTGGGCCCATATATGGAATGTCCCTGAACTTTCAAGCTATGCGGCTGCACTAAGCGAACTTCTTTCAACCCCGGGCTGGCATAAGATCGGTTGGCTCCTTGGAGTAAAGCGCCTCCTTTGTGACTTAGGCCTGGATGACGCTTGGGCCAGTAGATCTTCACCACCTAAACAGCTGTTAAAGAAAATATTCTGGTCGTGGGTGGATAACGAGAGAGTTTCCCAACCGAATCTGTGCAGATCAGCTGAGGAGTTTTTGGCTATCAAATGCCATCCCTTCAGAGAACCCTACCTTGATGTGATTTTGAATCCAGCAGATAGGGCGTTGTATTTTAAATTTAGGGCTGGGGTTTTGCCCTTAGGCACAAGGACAGCTAAATGGAAACCACCATGGCAAACCGTAGAAACTTGCCCTTTCTGCACAACTAGGGATGAATCCATTCCCCATTTGTTGTTCGAGTGCACAGCCTACGCTGCTCCCCGTCGCAGATGGTTGAAACCGCTCTGCGCGAGGCTGGGCACTCGGTCACACTTGGAGGCCTTACAGCTGTTAAGATCAGACCCTCACCCATTGTTTGCTTGTGGCCTGGCAAAATTCCTGGGGTGGGCTTGGAGGATAAGAACCGCGAGGAGGAAGATCCTCCAGTAAGGATGCCAATCTACATTCCAGGGGACCGGTTGCTTTTTGTATGTGTCCTTTCCCCATTATTCCTATTCGAAGTTGATAATTATATACCTGCATAAATGTTTTTAGAATGGATGTTATCTACTATGTTGTATATTTTTAGCGCCCTTCTTGAGATTTTGTCAGTTTCGATGTATAATTGTTTTTATGCTCACATTGATTTTTACTGTAATGCTTTTATGAAATGAAACATTTCGAAATAAAGCTATACAACAACAACCTATCGACTGAGGCCAAAAGTCTGGTGGAAGATTTTTGGGGATTTTTCCTACCGTACAGTGCAATATTTCAGTTTTCTCACTGTTAAATTTTAGTGAGTTCTGATTGAGCCAAAGAGACATTTCCAGCATACAAGTGTGGAAGGTTTCCAGGGAGCTTGCTCGGGTACCGTCAAGCGAGATTATCAGCTGGGTATCATCTGCGTAATTTGTCACGCTGATGCCACGGCTTTTAATGATCCGCATCAGGGGTTGCATGTATATATTAAAAAGTATGGGACTGATAGCAGACCCCTGCGGGACTTTGATGAATTCGGTAGGGGGGGATTGCCACTGCCTGCCACTGTCTGTCAGGTAGGAGCGGAACCAATCAAGCGCGACTCCTCCGACTCCGATGTTCCTCAGTCTTTCTATCAGAATGCCGTGGTTCACCGTATCGAATGCGGCGGACAGGTCAAGCAGAATCAGAGTTGCTGATTCTCCCCTGTCCGCCCTCATTCGCAGGTCATCCATGACTGTCAGCAGGGCTGACTCCGTTCCATGTACTGGTCTGAAGCCAAACTGCTCCTCTTCCAGGATGTTGTTGGTTTCTAGGAAGAGGGCTAGGGATCTGCTGACCCATCTCTCTATGATCTTTATTGGGTATGGTAAGAGGGATATGGGTCGGTAGTTTTTCTGGCAGTTGGGGTCCAGATTTGTTTTTTTTAAAAGCGGGGTGACAATCGCCAGTTTCCAGTCTTTGGGCACGGAGCCTGTACGCAGAGATTGATTGCATAGTTGGTGCAGAGCTGGTAGAACATCGTCCTCAAATTTCTTTGCTATTCTATGGGGAAGAGGGTCTAAAGGAGAGCCTGAAGAGGTATTGAGGGCTGTTGTTAGAAATTCCTGTTCCGAGGGGATCAAAAAGTTTTCCATGATAGCATTTGAGAGGGGGTGGGTGTCGTTCGATAGAGAACTGTTGTCTGGCATTGAGGAGGTGGGATAGCTCTTCATGCCATCTACGATTTTGCTGATTTTGTCCTGTCCTGAAAGAACACTGCAAGTCCATGGCAGAGTTCTTGTGAGGGCTTGATTTGGCTGTTAGCACAGGCGGGGTGAGAGAGTTCTTTAATATCCTGAAGGCATCCCAGGTTTTATTAGAGCTTTTGAGGATGATCTCGGCAAAGTAGTTGGATTTTGCTGTGGTTATTTCTTTCTTGTATTGTAGGATGGTGATCCTCCAACGTGCTTTCTCCTGGTCTGAGTAGCTTTTCTTCCAGAGCTTCTCCGCCTTTTTACAGAGGTTTTTTAGTTCTTTCAGTTTCTCTGTATACCAGGGGGAGGAGGGTTTTCCCCTTTTTGTGATTGTTTTCAGTGGGATGATGGCATCGAGTTTTTTTGTGGTTTTGTGGCAAAAGGAGAGATAGTTTGTGGTGACATCATTCTCTATTTTGAACGAGCCCCCGATCTGGTGTAAATCGAGCTTTCCCTCCTCTTTCCTCTTTAACAGGTTCTTCCAGTCGCGACCTAAGAATAAGCTGTGTAATGTCCTGAAGTTGTTGAAGGACCGTCATGATATATAATTGCTGCAGTTACAAAAGTCCTTCCTGATATTGACAACTGTGAAGCCACAAAAATTTTAATTAAAGTTGTCAATTTAGTTCCATCAGACCTACATCGTTGGAACATTAAAATGACATACTGGCCATAACTTCGTATAAATAATGTAGACAGCATTGCAGACTTACATTGGCTACACTCCATGTTTTGATCGGCTGCTTTTACTAGCCTATTAAAGGATACTGATTTACTGTCAGGCAAAGATAAATATATAAATCTTTCTGAGTCTACACTAGTAGTACTTGATAGCCTACAGTTCTCGCAGTCATGCTGCCATTGATAAGAAAGGCCAAACAGATAATCTACATCTACACCTTCATCTTGCAAAACATCAAGCATATACATTAAAAACTCCTGACAATCCTATTGAATATTTTGAGAGAATTGCGTTTGACCTGAACATTTGTCTAAGAGATTTCGAATTTCAGATACACTTTCTATTTTTCTTCTATCAGTGCTACATTTCTCTAACACAGAATTTAACAAACAGCAAAAACTTTGATCCGAATTGATCACAATCTGTTCTTTTAAAGTTTCTAGAGAAAAGACAACATTAACCACTACATTAGCATAGCAGTTGACACCAGAACTATTTTCAAATTGAAAACCAACAACATCTTCAACAGAATTCATTTTCTTTCTGCTTACATTTTTGGGTTCATCGAATTTTTGTCTTTTTGCATCAACCTCCCTACTATTGGTGACATTTCTTCGTTTCCGGCCTACCACACGTTTCTCAAACAAAGGATATTGAGGCAAATGTGGCGCATACTCTCTTCTTAACCTATTGTATTCCTTAACACAATCTAGATCCGCACAAATGTTTGTGACATCACACTCAATCAAGTACAATCCCGATAAAGTTCTGACTCGTGACAATGCTACATAAGCCATACCCTCTTTGAACACAGAACTGCCAATATTCACCAAAGCACTGTCTACACTTAAACCTTATGATTTATGGATTGTCACCGCATATGCCAAGCAAACAGGAAACTGCTTATGGTGAACATGTAAGTCTTTTACAAGCAAAAACCTAGCAGAGCAACGACCAATTAGCTGTACTTCCTCAATGCCATCAAATTTAATTTTTAAAAATTCAATTCCATCTCTATTTCTGTATTTCTCAAAATCAACAACCTCTTTCAACATGTAAATTCCTTCTCAAAATGATACGGCAATTTAAGCACACATTCAGAGTCTTATCAAAACCAGCAGTTTTAGATATAGTCTTCTCTAATGAATCCAATTTAGATTTCAAATTCTCAGACAAAACAATTGTTGCACCCATATGCTCTATTCTGTCAATAGCTTCCAGTTTCACAATCTCTTGGTTTTCTAAATTCAACATTTTGTTGTTGAAGATGGAACATTCTGCAAGAGTTGGCATCAAACATATTCCAGATTTCTTCTCAGTAATTTTCTGAAAAATATTCTCTGGCAGAACGTCTTCTTCTGGATACAAATTTGACAGTAATCGTGCATGTAAAGCTTCTTTCCCACGCTCAGTCACTTTCCCGATTCTAACATCTTGTAGAATATTCTTGTAATCTTCATCCTTCGCCTGACGCATATTTTCACGCAGCTCAGCATAATTGGAGTTTAACCATATGTTATCGTTGCCAATGCTCCCTAGGCACTTCCTGGTATCTTCATGCGTAAGCAGTTTAAACACTGGTTGTCCTTTCACTGGTGTCAGCTGCAGAAGATCACCGAAAACAATGATGTGTTTGCCACCAAATAACACATCAGACTCTGTTTTAAGAACTTCCTGCATTCTCAAATGCACAAAGGCAAGCATGACATTGGAAACCATGCTTACTTCGTCAATGATAAGAAGTTTCATCTTCTTCAGGACTCTAGATACTTCTCATGCTCCACTGGCAGCATCAGTAGCCGATGCAAAGTAATACCTTTAATGTTATGTGCTGCCAGTCCAGTTGGAGCGGTGACAACACAAGACAGCGATGACTCAGTCCATTTCTGCAGATAACATGAAATTGCTTTAATGAGGAAACTTTTTCCAGTTCCTGCTTCTCCACTCACGTACAGTCGGACAGGCTTCAACGACGTACAAGAGCACTCTTTCCTCTCATGACTTAATCCATGATCAATTTGGTTGGTAACATCGTCATATATTTTCCTCTGCTCAAAGTTGAGTTGTCTTTCCAAAAGTTAACCGCATCCTCCTGAGCATGTGCCATGGCTCTTTCCACTTCAATCATGGCAGTGGCAGCTTCATTTTCGATAACTGGTCCTCCTAGTGGATCCTGACTCAATGAAACAGAACTCTGACTGTCCTGAGAACTGTCTCTAACAATCTCGGCTGCAATTGTTGCTTCCTGCTCGATTTCTGCATTCAACATTTCTAGATATTTTGGAAAAACAGGACATTCTATGGACTCCTTGGCTGCATTGAAAGAGTCTTCATAACAGAGGAAATCTCCAAGCAGTTCCTCTTCTGCACGCCAAGGCTTGAAAAATTGCAAAAGAGCTAAATAGAAAAACTATTTTCTCTCTGGAGATTCGCAACTCAATTTTCGATGATTTACCAATTGACATTTTCTTTGCTTGACCAGACATCCCTCACTTCCAATTACAGCATACACTCCTTTATCAATATCTTCTTTGATGTTCCTCTTGAATATGTAATTTTGTAGAACCTCATACAGACAAACATTCTCCAGGTGACTGCTTCTATTTGGATAATATGTATCCAACATGTTGGTCTTCAAAATATCTGTACTGTTTGGCTCCTTCTCCGCCAAATACTCAATTTCCCGTAGAGGTTTCAGAACTCAATTACGCATTGCAGCAAGACCAAGACTCGCCCAAATGATACTCCTAGATTTGGCATAGAGACTTGCTGAAGATAACCGGTCAGAACATTCGTAAGCTCCGATTTCTCGATGCGACAACATCTTCAGACTGAAACTGTACAACTTCTTACTGAGGCTCTTTTCATGGGAAATGTCCTCCCACATATCCTTCAGTTCTGTCTTTTCTTTTTTTGTGATGTAAGACGTCACATACCGAGCCACAGCCATACAGTTGTCAGCCACAAACTGTATATCCATGTTTGCATTCCACATGGACAAAATCACTGAGTTGTAGTCGTTGATGTACTTGGACTCTTCGTTTCTTTTCAAATTGTATGTATTTTTGGATGATTTCTTCGTCACAATATGTCGCAGCGAAGACATCAAATTGTTCACTCTTCCTTTAGATATCACCGATCGTGGAAATCCAAAACGACATTTTGTGTAGTACTTGTTCTTGTTTCTGAATTTACGACGGCAGTACTTTCCACAACGATGGCTTTGAAACCGTAAAACTTGTTCTCTTAGACTTTTGTCTTCCTTTGTCTTTGGAACAGCACATGTAGAATACTGTACTATGAAACTCATCACTAAGTCATCCGGATCTGTTCCAAATTTGGGTGAATCTTTGATCCATAGCAGCATATCTATATGAGGAGCACCTCTTGCTTGATACTCCTTTCTCCAGAAGAAATCCAACACCTCTCCAAGAGGTGGATTTTTCTTGTTCGTGATGAAAGACATCATAGCTTCAAATCTATGATTGAAGTACCTGCATACATTCACTGGATCCAAAGAGCACAGTTCTCCGGGTGTCTTGAATTCAATTTTTTCAATGTTTCCATTTGCCTCTCGTAAAAATTCAAGTAAGTCTTCCCAGCCATACTCAGCACAGCTGAGAGTGAGGAACCATGTGGGAGTTCCTAAGTTCCTCAGCATACATTTTAAGTCACCATGACAACGGTACCAATACTCATTAGTACCACGCTGACATGCCATTAGATTAATCAGGTGAGAATCCAAAACACTGTCTTGCACATTGACTTTATCCATAAAGTCTATTGCCAAGATATTTCGCAGTTGTACACCACTTTTCAAGATGTGGTTCACTGCATAAGACAGTCCAGACAGATCACTTTCAAACAGTAGATGAAACAAATAGGGAATGCATTGACGAAACCTAGGATCTTCTGCATACAATCGTAAAGTCTGGTATTCAGAAGCAGAAATTTGATCAGGTCGCTCATCATATCGTCCTCCTCGACCTGTGGGATATAACTGGTGAAAACACCGAGCTTCCAAACTTTCCTCCCAAACACTAATGGGACTCCCTTTGGCTTGTTTCATTTGAAACAACTTAATAGCATTCCCCATGACTTCCTTGGAATGCAAAGGATGAACACTATAATGTTCATATATTTCTTCATTTTTAGAGGCTTCTACTTTCTCAATTTGTCCAGCACACAAATCGCTGTCCTCTTCTTCACTTACTTCCTCTTCTGCAACACATACATTCTTGTAGTACTCATTGTTTTTTATCAAATACAATGTTGCCTTTTTCACTTTCCTAACATCCACTAAATCTTGCCAGATTTTCTTACTCTTTGTCGGAACCCCATTAACTAGGATAACCAGAGGTTCCTCTTCCACTTTCTCTACTCCGATTGTATTAATGTTTTTCTTCAAATCTAAAGGCAAATAAACAACTCTTCCCTTTAATCCTCTCTGTAAATCTGATGGAGGCAATTTCCCTGTTTTTGGCTCCATTCGTACAATAGCCTGAAAGGGATGGACACTTTGAATCAAAATAGATTGATAAGTATTTAAATCCTTCAATGCAGAAGGAAAGTCAACCAATTCCAGATTATTATGAACCGCTCTATCAGGCATCCGGTTTTGGTTTAATTTGTTAAAACAATAAGTACACATACGTTGGTCCGATCCCAAATCAAAACAATTTTCTACCATCAAGTATGTGGCAAAATCCTTCCATTCACTATTGTTTTCCATTTCACTTTTTGCATATAAATCCACTAACTTAGTCTGATTCTTATAATAAGTCCGTCGACAACACACACAAGTGAAATTAGTCCTCTCACTTGATTTCACCTGAAAGATGGAAATTTCCTTGTGAAACTTATCTATATTAGAAATATGTACACTCTCTTCCACATTACCTTCTTCTACTGGGTTAATTTCAACATTGTTCTCTTTACTAGCAAAGTAACAGAACTCAATTTCTTCACAAATATTCTTCACATGTAGTTCGGAACCATGCAAAAGAGCACTGCTTAATTGTTTAAGCATAATTGCTGGACTCTTAGCATAATACAACATTCTCACTAATTTCCTCACTTTATTATGATGCACTGCTAGCATCCTGAAATGATGAAAAACACTCTGGCATACTCTCCTGGAAAGACAAGCCAGTGAATGACCATGCAAACCTGTCACTTCTCTCACTCTGCAAGGATCTAATTCTTGCAACAACTTCATTTTCTGTTTTAAACTTTTCTTATTAAATGTCCGTACAAAATCACAAAGCAAATTGATGGAATCCTGTCGCACACTGCAAATACTACTACACTTCCAGGTGTACACTGGTCCCTTAGGACGTCTTCCTAAAACTTCATTACCTAACACCTCTTCTGCCTCTGTTGACACAAGTTTTTCTTTTTCAACCGGACAACCATCTTTTACCTCATATGCTCAACCACTGGTGTCAACTGCATGCACCAAATCATTGTCCTGGAAATAACTCTCCTCATTAAAAAATGCCTCACAACTTGAACTATGCATCCATTCTCCTGAAAAAACTTCACAAAAATTACTACGATTAACTGTTCTCTTCCATCTACTATTTGATTTAAAATCATAAATTGCCTTGTTTAGTTTCCTAATTCTATTGATTATCAAAATAAATAACTTTCGCTTAATTTCGAAAGCCTGATCAATAATTTTCTCTACATTTTTCTTTCTCTTATAAAAAGCCGCTTTCTGTTGACCTTTCTTAATATTTTTTAACAAATTGCCAATTATCCTATTGCGGAACATTCGTCTACGAATGTCCCTGAACTGATTTTCCCTTCTACTGCCATGCACAGAGTTATCTCCTGCTCTAGCAGAAACTTTTTTGACGGGCCTTTCCTTTCCGTTTAAATTGTCTCTCTTCTTCTGCACTAAAACATGTTCTGTAGTGGTATTTTTTCGTCTGCAAATTCTTTTTAAAAATGATTTCATTTTCATACCCAGAGCTTTTTTGGCGACTTGACATCTGTTTATAGTAGAGGACTGCTGCAAATGTTTACCAAGGTGGGGTGTAAGTCGCTTTGCTTCTTTTTTTATCCTCTGCCTTGATGGCATTTTTGAATTTTTCTAAAGATCTTAAGTTGAATCTGTGGAATTTTTTAAAAAAAATTGTTATTAACCATTATTACCAAACAGAAAACCAATAACAGTAGGCAAACAATTAACACACTGGTTGTCAATTCTACCTACAGTAATTTAACAACAGAGACAAATTTTAAACTCTCAAATAGTAGCAATGGAATGGAATGCTTCTACATATGACCTGTGCTCTGTTATATGTTAATCTCAACTAATTTCGAGACTCTATTTCACTGTTATATTAAAGACACTTCACACAGGGTGTTTTTGAAAACTTTTATATAATTTTAATTCAACATCTAGAGATTGTTCCTCATCTAGAGATTGTTCCTCATCAAGAGATTGTTCCTCATCTAGAGATTGTTCCACATCTAGAGATTGTTCCACATCAGACATTGTTGATGTTATTGTTGTTGACTTAAAACTGCCAAGCACACATGAAGGCATATGTACAAGGTCCTTGCACCAGGGGGAAGTGACTTAAAATGGCCAAGCACAGATGAGGGCGTATTTACAAGGCCCTTGCACCTGGGGGAAGTGACTTGAAATGGCCAAGCACACATGGGGGCGTATTTACAAGGCCCTTGCACCAGGGGGAAGTGACTTGAAATGGCCAAGCACACATGACGGAATATTTACAAGGACCTTGCACCAGGGGGAAGTGAGTTAAAATTGCCAAGCACACATGAGGGCGTATTTACAAGGCCCTTGCACCAGGGGAAAGTGACTTAAAATGGCCAAGCACACATGGGGGTGTATTTACAAGGCCCTTGCACCACTTATGTGTCACTTTTAACATTTACAATGTGGAGCACCATGGGGCAAAAACGGCACAGATGCGTCACGCCTCTGTACCGCAAAAGCGGCGCATTGCAGGAGTCACGTCGCAAGCGCGACATGACTCCTGCAATGCACAGGGGCGAGCCATACATTGCAAGGTGCGTCACAATGCATTGATTGTTTCACCTTCTTTGTGAGGTACTGCGGTTTGGAAATGTGCATGCTTATATTTAATGCATTGTTTCATTTATGTCTAATTTCATTTGTTGCACTGCCATTCTAGTACGCATTGCAGCTCGCTGTTCCCACGAGTCTGTTTCATTATATGTCATGTGACCGTATTTAAAGCACTGAGTTACTCTCACTCACGCTCGTGACCAAGAGGAACACTTCCTCGAAACGCGTCGAGTGGAGCTATTCATTAAACCTCGTTAAAACTGCATTAAGGTGGCCTGGACATTCCTTCTTCATTGTGTTGGAATCTATTTTTGGATATAAGCTTCAAAGTTTCTCCCATTTACCAGGAAAAAGAGACAGCACTCGCAGGATACTTTAGCAAAGCAGTGTTCTTTATTTCGCTGACAGACGCGTTTCCTAAATCCCTTCTTCTGTGTCTACGCGTAACAAGCAGCGTGGCGCCATTTGTAATTCCCAAATTATGGAAACAAAAATAGGACTATAAGCGACCCGCAAAATTGTGGGCGCCATCTTGAAACATTATTCAATTCATTCTTTGTATATTGCTATTGTTTACACAGATATAGGGCTTACAATCAACAACATATATATAAATGCCATTTACGTTTATGAAGTGTATTCAAAACCGTCAGTTTGTCAGATCTAATCTTGCCGTGGATGGGCAATGGCAACCATTGTGGTTGCCTGCATGTCCTATTGTTACCATCTAACAAACGAGTTACATTTCTTACATACTATACCAAACATTGTGGCTACCTGTGTCTCAGTTGTTTGATTCAATACTATTTATGTCCCATCTTAAGCAAAAAAGGAAATTCAAATACCAAGGAAGTCAACAAACATAATATCAAATACTATTACTCTTCAAGAATACTCGTCTTACAGTACAAGAAAATCTTAACCATCATTGTTTCTAAAGTTCATGTTTTCTTATACACCTAAGTGCACTGCCAATTCTTCCCCACCGTTAAGGCCCTCCAGGCTTTTTGTCTGCAAATCCACAATATATCTGGGCTCTAGTCTGCGCAGCCTTTGCAGTCTGTCCCCACCCCTAGCATTTTCAGAGACATGGTCCAGGCAAAAATATTGTAACATATTCCTGTTACTCTTGTGGTTGATGAAAAAATGGCTAGCCACCGGATAACTAAAATCCTTGTTTGTGATGGCACGCATGTGCTCTAAAATTCGCAGCTTTACACAGTTGATGGTGCTAACCACGTATCTCATCCCACATGGGCATTTTAAACAATAAACTGCGAATGTGGTCTGGCAAGACATGAATTTGTTGATCGTTTTACCATCTTTCAAGCCCTTAACTTCGTAGGACAAAGTGCGTTTGCTGGCCAAACGCGCTTTGTACTTTCCAAAGGGAAAGAACCCTTTTGCATCGTACAATGTACCTTTTTTCTTTACAATTGGTTCTAGGTGACTATGGACCAAACCGTCCCTCAAGGAGCGTGCTTTTCGCAATGTGAACAGAGGATTCACTGGCACATCATTTCCAAAAATATGATCTGTTTTCAAGATATGCCAGTGTTTTCTTATGGTCCCTCTGAGCCAGTCAGCATCTTGTGAGAATGTGGTTATCATGCGAAATGTGCCATCATCAACCTTTTTATCTTTCTTCTTAAAAAGATCCTCTCTCTGTATATCGGATACTTTCTGGAGAGCGGATGTGAGCAGTTTCGCATTATAGCCTCTTGCTATATAGTAAGTTTCAAAAGGGGCATGTGACAAAGTCTTACACATAATTCCCAAATATTTAAATCTCGCCGTGGATCGGCAATTGCAGCACTCAATCGTGCTGCCTTCTGTCCCAATTTACAAAATGTGTCTTCCCGATCACATGGTATTACATGGTATTCTGGAGTGATAAAGTTGTAGTAACACAAACCTAATCTTAAAGAATTGTGTTCAATACCTTCACATTCATATATCAAAATTTAACCAATTTCATATGCTTTAAAAACCATAATTCACATAATTTCAAACTTGTCTAGATCTTGCCGTGGATCGGCAATGGCAACCAAACGGTTTCCCATATATACAAACCACCTCAAAAATGTTTACCAGGTATTGTACAGTTCACCTTTTCCCGCGCCTAAAAACATTCCATATTTCGAGATTGACCTAATCATCACAATTCATCTATGCAATAACACAGTACATTGACCATGACCATGTCATGAATGATGTAATATGTGACATCATCAGCAGTGGATTGCGAGCGCGCAAGTTATAGTGAGTACAACAAACTATAACGGGGGAATTTCAATGGTTTTGTATGAGTAAAATGTTCAGCTAACTATAACTGGTGTGAAACCTATGTTTTTTTCAGTGAATTTCAAAGGATTTTTAAATGCTAATTCCTCACTATAACGAGTGTGAAACCTATGGGCCTTATTTATGAGCCCCTTGCCCCTCCGTAACGTCACGCAGAAGTTACGGAGTAACGGCGCAGAAGACTGAGTGATATTTATCAGGCAGGACTGTGCCACTTTTTTGTGGCATAATCCTGCCTGATAAATATCAGTCCCTTTAACGCATTGTCCTGTGTTAAAGGGGCGTGCAATGGGTGTTACTGGGGGCGTTCCCAGCAGCATCCATGGACTTGAGTAATATATAGCATCCTCAAAGTCAGTCTTTCAAAAATTCCAAAGTATAGGACATGATAATCCAAATCCAAATGTTTCTCAAGAAAAGTCATAAACCGTGTCCGTGGGTCATATCTGCCTAAACGCCGATATTCCGAACGATTGAAAATGACTTTTCTTGAGAAACATTTGGATTTGGATTATCATGTCCTATACTTTGGAATTTTTGAAAGACTGACTTTGAGGATGCTATAAATTACTCAAGTCTGCCCGAATTGTGTGGGTAAAATTGATACGTAGTCACTTTGGATAAGAATGTACTTACGACTTGTCTAACATTTGGAAGAAATATCTAGTTATATGACAACAAGATACCGACATAACTTGAAGGAAATAAGAATGCCCTGAAGAAGTTCTGTTGTACAGAACGAAACGCGTCGGCTGGCTGTGGTACATAAACTTAAGGAAAATAAATGCATTTGAATATACACCAAGATTCAGTGCTTCAATATGGACTCTAAGTAATATGAGTTGATTGGACTTGTTGTGCAAGTGGTGCTGTGCCAAACATTGGAATATTCTCCACTACTCTCTACTCATTCTCTACTACTCTACTACTCTCTACTACTCTCTCTCTACTACTCACTCCCTACTACTCACTATCTACTAGTCTCTTCTACTCACTCTTTACTACTCTCTACTCTCTACTACTCACTCTCTACTACTTTCTCTCTACTACTATCTACTACTCACTCTCTACTTCTCATTCTCTACTACTCTCTACTACTCACTCTCTACTACTCTTTCTCTACTACTCTCTACTACTACTCTCTACTACTTACTCTATTACTCACTCTACTACTCACTCTCTACGACTCACTCTCTTCTACTCTCTACTACTCACTCCCTACTACTCTCTCTCTACTACTCTCTACTACTCACTCTACTACTCACTCTCTACTACTCTCTACTATTCTCTCTCTCTCTGCTACTCACTCTCTACTACTCACCCTCTTCTACTCTCTACTACTCACTTTCTACTATTCTCTACTACTCACTCTTCATTACTCTCTACTACTGACTCTCTACTGCTGTCTACTCCTCACTCAACTACTTACTCTCTACTACTCTCTACTACTCACTCTCTACTACTCACTCTCTACTACCCTCTACTACTCACTCTACTATTCACTCCACTACTCTCTACTACTCACTCTCTGATACTCTCTCTACTGCTCTCTACTACTCTCCACTACTCACTCTATACTCTTTATTACTCACTCTCTACTCTCTACCTCTCTACCTCTCTCTACTTCTCTTTCTACTAGTCTCTACCTCTCTATCTCTACCTCTCTACCTCTACCTCTCTACCTCTACACCTCTTCCTCTCTACCTCTCTCTACACGCACACATATACACATATATAAATATATGCATATATATGCATATGCACTTATATATATATGTATGTGTATGTATATATACATATATAAACATATATAATCTGCATATCTATATAAATACAAATATAAATGCATGCATACATGTACATATATGCATACATATGCATGTTATTTACATAATAGTTTGAACAACACTAATAAAAGCAAAGCTAAAAAGCCACCTCATTACAAACAGAACGGCTTTAACTTAACCCCTTCGCTGCGGCGGGAATTCCGCCGCAGTGCTAAGGGGGCGGGGGGGTCGAGCAGCGCTCGCATGCTCGTGACGGAGCCGCTTCGTCATGAGCCGCGGTTGAGCTGTGCTCGTGACGGAGCGGAACCGTCACGAAAGCACCCGCTCAATAGAACGCGCCGCTCAGGTGCGAAATTAGCGCTGCGCAGGCGCGCCGAGCGGGCCATGACGGAACCGCTCCGTCATGAGCACAGCTCAACCGAGGCTCATGACGGAGTGGCTCTGTCATGAGCACAGAAAGGGTTAAACAAGGGCGAGATCTATTGTATTTTCAATGCTTGTTTACTTTGGTTCCATCACGAAGGCATTCAGATGTGTCACACATTTCCCATAAATTCTGAATGTTAGCGCTCTAGTTGCTCATTAGATCACTGTAGTAAAGCTACTGCTCACCAGGGAAGTCTGCTGCTGGTATTCAAAGTGCATGTTTCAGTCTGCATGTCAGAATTTTTTTAATGAAATAGAAGAGGATTTGAGAAGTCAAAATGTGCCCTAATTTTTCTTTCTTCAGCACTAAACATAATATCTATGGCAAAATGAACCCTCTCATTTTGTTCCTTTGCAAATTAAATGTTTTACGTGTTACCACTGTATTCCAATCAAGATGACTTCAGGTGTGCCATACTTTTGTCGTAAGTAAGACTGTAAGCGCTCTAGTTGTTCTTTAGAACACTCTGGGACATTCTGTCATTGGGCTATACTTGGGCTACATCTGGGGGATATTTGTGCTACATTTGGGCTCTTTTGTCTCTGGTGGCCATCTTGGGAGACTTATATGTTATGAAGTTTCCTAATTTCCTCATTTACTACAGTCTCCTCAGTAGAAAATACTTTCATTGTTCTACTTTGATTCCATCAAGAAGGCATTCAGATGTGACACACATTTGCCATAAATTCAGAATGTTAGCACGCTAGTTGCTTATTAGATCACTGTAGTAAAGCTACTGCTCACCAGGGAAGTCTGCTGCTGGTATTGAAAGTGCATGTTTCAGTCTGCACGTCAGAATTTTGTATTGAAATAGAAGAGAATTTGAGAAGTCACTCAAAATGTGCCCACATTTTCTTTCTGAAGCACTAATCATACTTGCTATGGCAAAATGAACCCCCCTCATTTTGTTCCTTTTTAAATTAAATGTTTTCAAACTTACCACTTCATTTCAATCAAGATGGCTTCTGGTGTGCCATACTTTTGTCATAAGTAAGACTGTTAGCGCTCTAGTTGTTCTTCAGAACACTCTGGGACATTCCATCATTGGGCTATACTTGGGCTACATCTGGGTGATATTTGGGATACATTTGGGCTCTTTTGTCTCTGGCGGCCATCTTTGGAGACTGCATCTCAGAATATTTTAATGAAATAGAAGATGATTTGAGAAGTCACTAAAATGTGCCCTAATTTTTCTTTCTGCAGCACTAATCATACTTTCTATGGCAAAATATACCCCCTCATTTTGTTCCTTTTTAAATTAAATGTTTTAAGAGTTACCGCTTTATTCCAATCAAGATGGCTTCAGGTGTGCCATACCTTTGTAATAAGTAGGACTGTTAGCACTCTAGTTGTTCTTTAGAACACTCTGGGAAGCTGCAGGTGAACACAAAGGAATCAACCGACAGTCTCAGTCCTTGTTGGATGTACATGTTTTACTGAGAATGTCAGACTTCATTCTCACATGACTGAGAAAGATAATGTGATTTTACTGAAAATATGCTCTCAGTTTAGCTTATAGATCCCCTTCCAAACCACTGTGGGAATAGCATGAGATAATAGTTTTCTTTCAAACATGAATCATGATATCTCAGCAGAAGGCTTTTTCACATTTAAAATCACCTTAGAACACACCACAATTCCTAAAATGAGTATGGTACCATCAACAAATGATTTATAATGTAACTAAAGTCCTAAAACCTTCTATTAACTGCAATGCTTTTTAATGAGGTGTTATCATGTATATTGGTCCCAAGATGGCCGTCAACACTTCTTGGATGAAGTGCTGACAGCCAATCAGATCTCACGATGAGATGTGCAGTTAGGCTCCACCCAGATATATATATTTTTTTCTTTTGATTTTCTCAGGAACTACTTGAGGGATTTACACCATTTAACCAAAAGAGTGATCTGCGTACCAGACCCTTCCATTTTCCCAAATTTGGTGTAATTCCGTTCAGCAGTTCGGGCTGTAGCTGTGTCTTATCATCCTATGGAAATTAACATGGGGAAAACATGTTTTAGGACCCCCTTTTTTCTCGCCCCCCCCCCCCCGCAAGGAGCAGAGCGGTTAGGGCCATCTTCTTTGAGAAATTCGTGAAGATTCAACAACCGGCGGCAAAGTTATTCCCAATAGAATGTTGCGGATTTCCTATGGGAACTAGGTCCTAACGATAACTACCTACTGGCGACCGCCAGTAGGTAATATATATATATATATATAGGTAATATATATATATATATATATATATATATATATATATATATATATATATATATATATATATATATATATATATATATATATATATATATATATATATATATATATATATATATATATATTACCTACTGGCGGTCGCCAGTAGGTATATATAGTTAGGATTTTTTTCAATGTTAAATCTCAAAATTCTATTTGGAATAACTTTGGCACCGGTTGACGAATCTGCCTGAAAATTTCCTCAAAATGGCCTCTTCGAGCTCCGGTCCTTCCCTGAAAGTTTGGGGGAGATTCGTCAAGCGGGGGCCGAGATAAAAAGGGGGTCCCAAAACGCGTTTTCCCCATGTTAATTTCCATAGGGTGGTCGATTTCACTTTTAGCCCGAACGGCTGAATGGATTTCCACCAAACTTGGCAAAATTGTAGGGAATGGTAGCCCGATGTGCCTTTGCTATGTCTCAAGATATGTGCTCCAGTGGATTTTGAGTAATTTAGGTTCAAAAAAATATATATATCTATAGGCGCGCTCCGGTGATCGCACCGGGCGCGCCACGCGACTTGCGCACGGAAAGCTGATTGGCTCTCAGTTGTCTGTAAACATTCGAAACAGTCAGGAGCGGCCGCCATCTTGTCTGTCGGTAAAATCTAGTCATAAGAGGTGGCAAAAACAAAGGGGGGAATTGACCATAAGGGGGCAGGGTAGACCCCCCCTGACCCCCTAGGTTTGATATGGGGGCCATTAAAGGGCCCCGCGGGGTCTCCAAAAAATGTTTTGCGTTTTTCGCGGGGGGAGCGCACGGTACGCACACCGGGGCGTTTACGGGTACGCGCACTGGGAGCGCACAAAAGTCAAAAATGAAAAAAAAAAAACTATATTTAAACAAAAATATTATCATAATATACAATATAGGAATTTTTTTGAATAGGGATTTCTGAAAATTCTATGTTGAATAACTTTGGCGTTTTTCAGGAAAATGGCACATTTTGTTTCTGAGCGTCCCCTGAAAGTTTGGGGGGGTTTCGTCAAGCGGGGGCCGAGAAAAAAGGGGGGTCCCAAAACGTGTTTTTAACATTGAGTTTTCCATAGGGCAGTTGGACTCACTTTTAGCTCGAACGGCTGAATGGATTTCTATGAAACTTGGCAAAATTGTAGAGACTGTTTGCCCGATGTGCCTTTGCTAGGTCTCAAGATATGTGCTCCAGTGGATTTTGAGAAATTAACGTTCAAAAAAATATATATATCTGTGACAGCGTCCCAGTTAGCGCCCCGGTTCGCGTACCAGATGCGTAACGGAACTTAGCGAGCAGAAGCGGATTGGCTCTCCGGTGACTGTCAACATTCTAAACAGTCCGGAGCGGCCGCCATCTTGTCTCTCGGTAGGATCGAGAGACAAGAGGTGGAAATAAACGAAGGGGGAAATGAATGAAAGGGGGCAAGGTAGACCCCTCCTGACCCCCTAGAATTGATGTGGGGGCTATTAAAGGGCCCCGCTGGGCAAAAAAATAAAATAATTTTTATTTCAATTTTTCGCGGTGGAAGCGCTACCCGGTACGCAAACCAGGTAGCTCACCGGTAGCGTAACGGGAGTCCGCCATCTTGTGTTTCGGATGAATTTAGTCACAAGATGGAGGATAAACAATGTTGGGAATAGGTATAAGGGGGCACGGGAGACATATCCTGACACCCTAGGTTTTCTGAGGGTGGCTGAGGAGGCCCATATATGCGAAAAAAAACCAACCTTTTTTTTTTCAAATTTTCTCACGGTTAGCGCCCGGTCCGCGCACCGGGTAGCGTTCCGGAAAGCGTAACAAGGGGAAAACCAAGGGAAATAGTAAAATAATATTTTAGAGTGCTTTGAGGTACGGTAGCTCTGAATAGAGCTGTTGTGTTGTGTGGGTGATGTAAGTACCAACATGTAGGTACCAATGAAGAGTCTAAAATTCAATGTCACCGTCTCCTCTGTAGATATTTTGAATGTTCTAATATGCGTTATTTAAATGTAAATGTGTGGAAAAGCACTTCATGCTTTAAAGCAATTGTATTTTTGAACTGATTGTTCTTTCCTCTTAGTCCTCCTCTTTGGTTTTTTCCCCACACTCTTCTTCAGCATGATAGTTGATAAATTTGTTCCCTCAAAAAATGTATATACATAAAAAAATGAGATTAAATACATATAAAATATATTTTTCCTTTAAAAGAAGAATACATTTTACAGCTTTTGATATTTGCTATTAAAAAACCATTGAAATTCACTGAAAAAATCATAGGTTATAGACCATATATAGTTAGGAATTAGCATTTACAAAACCTTGAAAATTCACTGAAAAACCATAGGTTATAGACTATATATAGTTAGGAATTAGCATTTACAAAACATTATTTTACTCACACAAAACCATTGAAATTCGCATATATAGTTAGTTGCACTAACTATATATCGCGCACCCGCAATCCACTGCTGATCATGTCACATATTACATCATTCATGACATGGTCAGTGACATCACTGATGACATCACTGATGACATCTCAAATGACATCACCTATATATACATATTTGTTTTTTTTCATATATATACATTACATACTGTCAGTCGCCAGTAGGTAGTAATAGTTAGGACCAAATTTCCATAGGTAGAGCATTTTTTGTTTTGCTTATAACTTTAGCGTCGTTTGATAAATCTTCATGACATTTTCAAAACTCATTTTTTTTTTCCGCCAGCTCCCATGCTAAAAGATTGGTCAAGGGGGGTCTGAGATAAAAGGGGGGTCCCAAAACGTGTTTTCTCCATGTTAATTTCCATAGGAAATTTTAGACAAGACTACAGGTCGAACGGGTGAACGGAATTACCCCAAATTTGTCAGGGAGAAGGGTCTTGGTCTAGAAAGCATACTTTTGTTTATTTGGTGGAAATTCGTTCAGTAGTTTTCGAGAAATATTGAAATTTACAGATATTGATATTTGGGATATCTGCCATCTGATTGGCTAAAGCGTTACGAGCACAAGTTGGCTGCTTATCGGTTGCGAGCGCTGCAAGAGGTTGCAACTAGGAAGTGTTGGCCGCCATTTTGTGATTCTGTTGAAGCGAGTAAGGGGAAAAATGGGAAAAAAAAGTAGGAAAGGAGAGTAGGAGCACTGTAACCTCTGTGGGGGAGTGCGAAGCAAAGTAGTCACTCCTAACAGTCTGAAAGTGCAGTGTTGCTCAGCGTGACATGGTGCTGAGATGATATGCGACTACACTCGGGTATGAAACCAAGAGCCTAAACCGTGAGCTCATTATTATAAAGTGATGTGCTCAGGTCTTTGTAGCATACTTGTGCAAGAAGTGTTAGTAGGGGTTTTTACCATACAGGGAGCGGGAAGCGAACTACTGACCGCTATTTTGCGCTTTTGTACTATACCGGAAGCTGGAAGCAAAGTACTCACACTACCGGTGTGAAGACTTGCGGATCAAACCCAGGTGATTGCTTTAAAGGGATGAGCTCTGGGCGCTGTAGTATACGTGTGCAAGTAGTGTTAGTAGGCGTTTATACCATACAGGTAGTGGGTAACAAACTACTTTCTCCTACTGGTCTGAAGACTCGGGGATTAAACTGTGAGCCTAAATCATGAGCTCATTGCTGTAAAGTGATGTGCTCTGGGTGCTGTAGTATACCTGTGGAAATTGTATAGTTTGCTTTTATATAATACAGGGAGTGGGAAGCAGAATACTCACCCTACCTGTCTCAAGACTTCTGGATGAAAGCATGAGTTCATTGCTGTAAAGTCATGTGCTTTGTGTAGTTTTCCAATGTAAGTCATAGTAGAATGTTAGTGTGTAATTCTACTAGAATGTAAGTATTTAATGTTAGAATGTAGGGCTGTCATGAGGGGAACCTTGGGGAGTTTGTACACGATGCTGGAGAAGACGGTTGCCTTGCTGTCTTCTCCTGTTGGTGGGTGTTTAAGGTGTCTTGTTTTCCTGCAATAAATCTACTTATTGGATCCACTGTTGTCTGCCTCTTCACTACATAAATTTGGCACCGAGTGGGAGAAGGTAAAAAGAAGGCAGCACTCACCAATATTTCAAAGTTACTTGTGTTGTGCTGAAGATCCATTTTCTTCGTGTAGCTGTTTCTACTCATCCCAGGGTCATCAGCTCATTGAACTATGTCATCCGACCTCTGATAGGATTAATATTTTATATTTTGTGTTTTCTCTGCCTCTTCACTACACTCTGCTCGCTGTACTACACGTGTATAAGTAGTTTATACTAACCAATGCATCATGGTCCTAGGGATCTCGACCTCCCAAGCGCAGCTCATACAATGTCCCGAGGTGTGCATCAGCGGGACATTTATGTTTGCTATTGGAGTGTGGGTGCATAGCTTCCACCCTGCGATAGCAAATCCTTGGTTGACTAGTTGAAGCGAGTGGAGGAAAACCTCGTATCTCTTTAATAGAGGGGATCCAGATGGTAACAATGAAGAAAAAAAAAGAGAAGCGGGGTCTCACCCGTTCATTTAAATGAGAGCCCTGCTGGGTAATGTTCCGTGGCCAATCCTATTATTATATTGGGGGGTCTCTGTAGGTCTGGGGATCTTAATGTCACATGTAAGTTAGGCGCGGGAGGGCTCAGAGATGTTTTGCAGCCTAGGGGATTGCCACCTTTCCGGGTATTGTTTGCTAATTGTTCGGGGGGCTTCGAGGCCAACTGAAGTCCAGGGCATCACCACCCTCCAGGGCTTTACTTAAATATGCAGGGTGGGCCTCAGCAGTCTCTGAAGCCTCGGTGGTCCTAGGCAGTGCCCTATTGGTTCTGTAATCACACAGGCAGTACTCATGGTGTTACACGCATAGAACCCTTGCAGTTGTAGAATTACGCAGGCTTCATTTATGTAATAGTCTGTTGGTTTATATTTGGGAGGTGCACTGCAGCATTACAAATGTTTTCCATCATAACCTCCTATAAACAGACGATTTTCACAATAAACTACAGACAAGTGTTGTCAGAAAAAGAAGACCTATACACTCACTTATTTATTGGAAAAAAATATAACCTTTATTAAAACAACATAAATGGAAATGCAAGTTTATTAGAACAAACAACAGTATAACATGAAATACGTGGTTGGGACTCCTTCGGAAGCAGCGTACAAAACCTGCAAGACAAATATGAAACATAAGTATGTGTGCCATCTGGAAGAGGAAAAGAAAGGCATTCCGAATGAAAGGAAGATAGTGAGAATGGGAGGGAGAGGGAGTGGATGGAAGCGAGAAGGGGAGGGAGCATCAAATGAACTGAGGGAGGAGGAGACAGAGCATCAGCCTACTGCACCCAGCCCTCAGTGTTTTCCTCCTGTCTAGGACTCTGGGGTCCGTGAGAAAGAGTGTGGTCCAGCAAGTCCTTAAAATGAAACATATGAATGAGGCCAGAGATTACATTATTAACTATGGGAACATTGCTTGCCTGTACCGTGCACCAAGGGTACTGCACCCCAGCACCATCACCCGCACGGTGCTCAATTGTATTTCCTGCGCACACTGGCTTATCTGCTCACCTGCGACCATCGGTGTGTCCAACAACGTTTTGGCGCAAGCTCTGAGTCCGGGGTACCTTTGGAGGGTGGGAGAGCAGGTCTCCAGTTGGGGACGGTGTCTTGATACCACTATGGAAGGATTCAGAATGCCTAGGGCATCATGACGGGGTGAGCACCCGATCCGTCAATTTTGGCTCAATCAATTCAGTGTCTAAAAAGCGAGAAATAATTTAATGGTGGAAACGTCTGGAGGTAAATTAAGGTTTATTTCAAGCTTAATAGAAAACAGTGTGCATCCTTTGTTTTTGAGGTACAATCTACCACCTGTTAGTGGTAATCGTGGTTCAAAGAGGAGTTGGAGTGAATGAGAAAACACAAGGTTAAATAATAATATGTTATACCAACGTTCACATTCAAAGGATAGAGAGCATGCTAGAAGAATAATGTGCACGTGTAATGCAGTGGCGGAAGCCTGTGTGCATGTACACTTAGTAATGAGCTTACTACAGTGCCCTAAAAGCCAACGCCACGTGTCTGTAGGGCAGCCCTGCCCACAGGCTAAGGCCTACAGTACGGTCCAGCAGGTCCTTAAAATGAGACAGACATGTGACTGAATGAGGTCAGAAATCACACCATTACGCACAGTAACATCGCTTGTTTGCACCTGTTCACTCAGGCTGATGCACCCCACCCCTACCGCAGCTCTGCGATCAACACGTGTCTGTAGGGCAGCGCTTCCCGCTGGCTCAGGCCTACAGTACGGTCCAGCAGGTCTTTTAAATGAGACAGAGATGTAACTGAATGAGGTCAGAGATCACATAGTTACGCTGAGCAACTTTGCTTGTTCGCACCTGCGCAATCAGGCTGATGAAGCCCACCCCTCCCGCAGCACAGCGCTGAATTGGAGCCACTGTGCACCCAGGCCCCACTGTTCACCTGCTGTCATTGTTGTGTGTGCAAACACTACGGGCAGCAGTGTTCAGAATTTAGATGCAGAGTTGATTGCAGGATGGTGTACACCTCTTGGATCCCTTTCGAGACACGACGGACAACAGGGTTCACAATTTAGAGCCAGTGTTGATTAGCAGGTTGGTGTACACCTCATGGATCCCTTTTTTTATTGTGCATTGTGACATGGGAGTTGGATGCGGCCATATCACCTGAGGCAATGTGGAAGAACTGGGAGATGTAGCGTTGGTGTTATCCTATTTATATGTACGCAAAGTGGGCTGGGTTTGTGTAGGACAGGCCAGCATATGGGGTGTGAATAATTGTCCGGGGATCTGGGCGTTGTTCAGTTCCTGCCTGGCCGGGAAGTGTACGTATGTGTGTTTCTTTTGCAGTTTTGACGTCGCAGAATGCACAATTTACATTAATGTAGCATGTACCGGGAGGTCGGCAACTATCGCTAATGAGATGCTATTCGAAAACATTGAATGGCCAACATCACATGTCATTGTCAAGCTTGTGGATATGCGCAGACATGCATGTCAATGGTGTGCTGTATTATTGAAAGTGTTGCTATTGTGAAGCGCACACATGTGAATGTGCTCGGATGGAGGGGGGATCAGCAGTGAGGCTATGTCACAGTGATAACACTCATTACAGTCAAGCAATGTATATCAAACGTGAATCTGAAAGTCTCACATATAACACACTACAATATTGGTAAAGCCTGACAAAAGAGCGTACAGCAATACAAATCTACACATTGCTGTTTACTGTTTGTCACATGTGATCTAGGATGTGCACTCTGCCTGTGGCTGATGATATTTCTTAGAGTCACCAATACAAAGGCAGAAAGGCAGCACAATAATGTGCACACACACACCAGGGGTATTGTGTAACACACGTTTGTTTTTTGATGTAACGTTTGAGATGCATGGCCATAACACGTGGCAGGCTAATGTACAGACCATGAATATTGATCAAGATGATCGTTGCATGTTGTGTGTCGTATAAAATATGTGTATACAGCAAAAAACTTTTCAAAAAAGCTCTTAAAGCAGAAGAGGTGTCTCTCATCAAACGCTGTCGAGAGAATGACTAAAATGGGTGGGGTCGTCCAAATATTACACAATGGGAAATGCTATGAAGCAATCATCTTATTTTATTTTTAAGGTCACATGGTAATCGTGCTATAAGGAGGCCGCACTGACATGATTTTGAGAAAATATATTTATCATAATATAAGTTTATTATCTTTAGAAATATATAAATGTTTAAAATATTTTAGATTATCGCTAGCTCTCATTTACTGTTTAAAGTTATTTAGATATACTTTTGTGACAAAAAAAGAGGGAATGGCGTACCCAGTGTGACACCATATGTCTGTGACGTAACACAGTGCCTGGTGGCGTGCACTCATCGCATACACACCGCACAGCGGACCTGACCCCAAACGTACATGATGTAACACTTTGCTTGGTACTGCGTACCCATCGAATACCAAAGTAGCAGCAGGGTCGACTTCATGCGTATATGATGTTACGCAGGATGAGGTGCCACAAACCCTTTGGATATGAAATGTGCATCATTTATGAGTTTAGCAATATGGTGGATCGGATTCACGTGGTAATGGAGCTTGGTACGCTTCCGGTATGGGAGTGCAGTTTTCTCAACAAAAAAAAAGAAAAACATAATTTTTGGGGAAGATATAAAATATTACATCATTTTTAAAGTTAAAAAAAGAAGTATAATAGAGTTCCAAAACATTTTTAAATATAATAGAAAAAATATAGGTTTTATAAACATATAAACATTAAAATATGAAATTAACCTTTAAAATTCACTGAAAAAAACATAGGTTTTACAGGCGTTATAGTTACATATTCTCATTTAAAAAACCTTAGAAATTCCCAAAAAAACATAGGTTTCAGGGATATTATAGTTAGTTGAACATTTGACTCATATAAAACATGTCATCAGTGATGTCATCAGTGATGTCACTGACAATGTCATGAGTGGTGTAATATGTGACATCATCACCAGCACATTGCGGGCGCGCGAGTCAGTGTTAGCTCAACTAACTATAATAGGCGAATTTCTCTGGTTATATATGAGTCAAATGATCGACCAACTATAACGTCCCTGAAATCTATGTTTTTTTAGTGAATATATATATATATATATATATGTATATCAAGCCACACAAAGTTTTACCCTTTCAGATGAGCCACACACAGGAGGATGATTCTCCACGTTTATTTCAGAAGTAGCAACTTGAAGTCATGGCATCTTGCAACAAATAAAATGCCGACGCGTTTCGTGAATTCAATCACTTTTTCACAGGCATGATGGTTGATATGTATGTATATATATATATATAATCACCAGCCCCGTTTCGCAAAGATGAAGCAGGTGCTGGCACTATGAATAATCAAACACCAAAGATTTATTCTACAAAGTGGCGCTAATGCGTTTCAGCAGACGTACCGCCTTGCTGACACATTCGGTCGCCATACGGTCAGTCATTACATGCTTCATCATGCTGAGTGGTTGTCATGGCAACCTGGATGGCATCATAGACATAACATAAATATATATAAAATAAAAAGAAAGACTCTAAATCAGTCCTAAAATAATACAAATAAAATAATATGGTTTGACATACGTGACACATAGATGAAAAGTGAAAAAATCCTGACTAATCAGAAAGAATCACTGGTGCATTGTGGATATGATATATCTAATTCTGAACCAACAACAAATGACAAATGGCTGTTACACGGTTATGTATCCCTAGATGAGGGGTCACAATTGCAATAATACATAGGACAGTTGTTGGTTAGGCTCCAAGTGAGCAAAACGTATCTGATGTATTATGCACACAGCGTCCTATCACATTAACCACTAACAATATTCAAGCCTGCTGAGTGCCTCCTGACAAACCTGCTGTCATTTTCTAGGCAGCCTGGCTTCACAGACTGTCTTTAAAAGTAAATTATGTGCAAACTCGACTTTGGTGGTATAGGCAATTTAAAAGCTATAATTTGGGTTATTTGTACATATTATCACCCCCGGTCTCCCCTAGGTGCCCCAGGGGTAGGGGTGGGGGCTGGTGAATATAAGGAGGGACCTTATAAAAGTTGGTTTATATGCCCTGTGAGGAAACCTGCCCATATCATTTTTTACAATTGTTTTTCTTCTGTAAACCAAAGTCCAGCTATGTAGTGGGCTTTGCTGATTGGTCACCCTTAACAGGCTAATCCAGGCTGCTTTGATTGGGTGATAAGTGGCCTGGCCTGAGCAGAGGTTATCTGATGGAGAGAGCTCTGCAGCTGGGCAGGACGTGTCCTACAGTGGGGGATAAGTAAATCAAAGTGAGCATAAAGAGAGAGCAAATCATTAAGGAATGCCAGGCGTACCTACTCCCACATCATGTACCCCAGTTACATGGCCGACTTAGGAAAGACATTTTGCAGAGGCCAGGGGGAGGAGAACTGATAGAAATGAGACACACTGGATTGGTTTAGCTAGCTCTTACTCTTCTGGAGGGAAATCATCCATGTTGGATTTTGGAAATGCAGTGCGTTGTGGAACAAGAAGATACCACACTTTGGAGGAAATTGTCATGTTTTTGAGGGGCACCCAGCATCTCATTGGACAGGGGTGTCCCCATACTTGTCACCACAGAACACTGAATAAATATGTGAGAGCTCCATAGTCTCTCAGATCTGCTACCTGGAACTACAAGGAAAAGAAGGACTACCCTGCTGGAATCTGGATCTATACACAGAATCCCGCACTTTGAATCACTGCACCTGCTGCACAAGCTGGTACTACATCCATAGGGACTGTACCATGCTTCAAGAAGGATTAAGGTGTGGGCCTCTCTGCAAGCTACTGTGCAGGCTCCACATTATTCAAAACACTGTGGCAAGGCTAATCAGTTGGGTACCATTGTGTCACAATATCTACCCACATTTGAGGCAACTTCATTGGCTTCCTAAAACCAGGAGGATTGCATTTAAATCACTGACCCTTGTATTTAGGGCCACAAAAATCTTGGTACCCGGGAACCTTCAATAAAGGCTGCAGCTGTACCAATCAAATCATGCTTTGAGATCCAGCAATCAGCAACTCTTGAATATCTCACAATACCGCAAAGTGATACAGGATGGCAGATAATTTGTGGTGCAGTCAGCTAAACTTACGAACTCCCTCCCACTTCATCTGCATTTACTAGACTCAGAAACACAATTATCCACAGCTTTAAAGATATGGCTCTTCAGGCAGTAACTGCTGGTCCACTTGACCTATACATGAGCTTTCCGCTAGCACTTTGCCACCTCCTCTGAGGTAGCTGTGTGCTCTAGAAACTCCACATTTATTCATTCAAGCTACAGGTTAACAGAGACCATCTGCATCATCTTCATCAAGGGTCCCAATCCTGGAGTGCATTCAGTGGACATTTAAGGATTTGGCCAGGTGCATTGTGGAAACTGTGTTCCAGACATTACAGCGACCATATAGGAGATTCCAGGACTTTGAAATGGTAATTTGGACACTTTGAACTTACAAGCAGACCTTCGGGGAGCACCTCCTGAAGTTTGGAGAACTTTGGAGAACATTTTTAAAAAAGATCCAAGGGTGACTGTTCCGACTTCAAGAGTAAAGCAGATGACCTTCAACCGCGACACAGCCACAATTTCGGTTTCATCCTGACTGGGGCCTTGCTGAAATTCAAGCCATTGAACCCTCACCAAATCCAGCCTGCTGAGGAGGGTCGAACGACGTCGGAAGAAAAAGTTCAAGAAAAGTTTCTAAGTGTAAAGGTAACATTTTGACCAGGGCCTCCCGCTTAGTGTATCCGACCAGGGCTCGTTTGCGGTCACCCTCAAACTTTGACTTTGTCATAGTCAAGCGTGACCAGATGTCCCAGAATGGAGCTATATGTTTTAAAGCACTATAAAGTGATTGATCTTTAAAACTTCATGTCTCCCATTGCCCACCTTGGATTTTTGTTGTTTTGGCGTCTATTTGCTCATAAAAAATATTTCCTATTTTCATACCTTGGTGTGGTATTTTTATTGTGTGTTGTGTCTAACGTATTTGATATATTGATGTTTTTAAATGCTTTACACTCCTGTCTCCTTAGTTAGGCCTGGCTGCTTGTTGTCTGATGCCAAGGTTTGAGCAAGGGGATAATATACTGAGACCGTTGTTGGACCCTATACACTGTTGGTTGCACTATTACTAGTGATAGGTTCCCACTTAACCCTACCAATAACCTACTTTTCAACACATATAAACACACGCACACAAACACGTATATATATATATATAAATATATATATGGAGCTCGAGTGCACCAGCGGTGGAAGTTGTCAGCGTGCGTGAACTTTTTAAAAAACTGGAGAAGTTGATGAAAAGGGAACTCTCCAAGTGGTGGGAGCACCGTTCACTGAGTCGCTACCTCGAAGTAAATAGGATACCACGTGGCCTGCGGGTCATGCTGGCCCCAAGCTATGAGGATCCGGATCCGGAAATGCTCCGTGAATGGGCAGATTGTAACTTAGAATCATCACGCAAACTAGTCCAAATACTGGTCCGCTACGCGGAGAGTGACCGGTTAAAAACACAAGCAAAGATTGAAGAGCTTAACCTGGTCATTGAAGCAGCCAGTACAGACTGTCCTAATGAATGCAACAAACTCAGAGGGGACATGATGGCAAGGATTCAGAAGGAGGAAGAATCCATCAGCAAAAGGAAAGCCTGGAAATTCCAACGTGACAAGGCGGATTATGCTGAAGGTCGCATTTTCACCTTTGCGAAAAAGTATGATGCCATCAAAGCCTCACGGGGCCAGAAAATTGCAATTTCCGCGGATCATTCCAACAAGGCTCAGGGAACAGCATTACAAGATGACTCATCGGAGTCCAACTTGAGTTCAAGCGTGAACAGCGACTCAGACTCCAACTCTGCCCAATCAGGAAGGCAATTGGGGTTTACAAAGCTCACGCCAGCAGAGGAGCTGGACTGTGTGAGGAAAGACTGGCGAGGAACCCTACGCCCGAGAACGCAGTCACGCTCAGGAACAAAAAACTCAACGCAAAACGCTACCAACGTCGCAAGGCCAGATCCAGAGCAAGAGCCAAATCAGCAGAAGAGGAAAAAGAAAAGTGCAAAAAGATGGAACAGGAAGTGAACTTGCTATCTGGAGCGAAGGACGTTGCCCCCTCCATTGTAAACTTGACTGGCATGGTCCTGTCTGATTCTGAGACTAACATCCTGTCCAAAGGTCTTACGTTTTGTCCGCCATGCGATCTGAATTATGCGGACACAAGAATTGATCTTTATAGATTTGTCCGCAAAATAAAGCTACAAAAACATTTTGCTGGAGGTAAGACCCGCAACAGTGGCACAAGGGTTGAAGCTGCAGAAGATGGATTGCAGGCCCGTGATTTGCCAGGCTTGGAAGCCCTTGAATCTCTCAGATCGGAGCAGTCATCTTCACAAGTTACATCTGGAGGTGAGCCGAGTGGGGTGGGGGGACTAACGTCCTTTAAACCACGCTCAACGTTCACACCTGTTATGATCTATGATAATCTTGACATTTTTCACGATGCAGTGGTTAAAGACATTAAGTCACTACACTCCAAAGTGCTCAACTCCAAACGGAAAAGATATTCACAAAATGACCAGTACATGCGCCTTATCCAAAAAATTCAGGCCAACGAAAATGTCATTGTCAGACAGGCTGACAAGGGAGGGAATATAGTTTTGTGGCCACGAAAACTATATCTTGAAGAAGCTCTCTCCCAACTTAATGATCTGAACTGTTATAGACACAGCGACATTTCATTGGTCAAAAAAGCTCAGGAAGACTTCCATTCCTTGCTCATGGGGTGGAGATCTTTTGGCCTACTGAGCATGGATGAGCTGAAATATCTTAAGAATAACCATCCAGTCACACCAGTCCTTTACCTAATCCCTAAGATCCACAAAAATCCAAACAAGCCCCCGGGAAGACCTATAATTGCAGCATGTGGGGGCCTGTTAGAGAAGACTACTATATATGTGGACTCTTTCTTACAGGAATTTGTGCAGGAGTTACCATCGTTTGTGCAAGATTCCAATGATTTCGTAAGAAAGATACAGGATATAGAGTGGGGTATGGATCTGTGGCTCATCACATTAGACGTCACGTCTCTATATACGAGCATTAATCATCAAGACGGACTCAGAGCCATAGAATTCTACCTAGGACTGAGACCTATTATCATGGCTGACCACAATCGCATGTTACTGTCAATGATTTCATTTTGTTTACACCATAATTTTTTTATGTTTAACAATAGATATTATCAGCAGGTCAGGGGTGTGGCTATGGGGGCCTGTTTCTCTCCCAGTTATGCCTGCCTTCACATGGGCTACTGGGAGAGGCAGGTTCTCCATGGCACGCACGCCGACATTTCCAGACAATCTATTGTTAGGTGGTATCGTTATATTGACGATGTGTTCCTTGTCTGGAAGGGCACTCGTCAGGAGGCTGAACACTTTGTTGATCTCATCAACAAGAATGACTATAATCTGCACTTTACCTCCAACATCAGTAGGGATCAGGTGCACTTTCTGGACATGACAGTCACACCAGGAGCAACAAGTCTAGAAACGAGGCTATACCGCAAGGAGACGGCAGGAAATACGATCCTCCATGCCAGCAGCCATCATCCTGCTCACCTTATACGTAGCATTCTGTATGGAGAAATGCTGCGCATAAGACGGTTAAGCAGCACAGAAGCCCAGTGCCAGCTGGCACAGCAAGCTAGTAGGTCCAGATTCCTAGCTAGGGGATATCAGGCTGCAATAGTGGACAAAGCCATAGTTAAAGCTAATGCTATCCCACGCAGCCAGGCCCTTGAGCCTAGGGTCCATAGAAAGCAAACTACCTCCAATGATCAACCAGTCAGATTGATTTGGGCCTTCAACAGGCAACAGGCCGCGCTGGGGAAAATAATTTCCAAACATTGGAATTTAGTAAAATGTGACCCAGTGATAGGGGACAGAATACCCAGTACCCCTTCCATCACATATAGGCGAGCGTATTCTATGCAGAACGCCCTAGTCAAATCTAGCCCAGAAGTTCTAACCAGCAAAAATTGGTTAGGGAAAAGTAGGGGTTTTAGGAAGTGTTCATCCTGCAAGGCTTGCCAGCATGGATTGAATAAAACAGAGTACGCTATCCCATTCACTCCTGAGGCACGTAAGATTAAACAACAGCTTACTTGCAAGAGTGAATATGTGGTGTATGTGCTGGAGTGTCCGTGTGCCCTACGTTATGTCGGCAGCACCAAATTGCAGGTGCACAAGAGGATACTCCAGCACATCAGGGCCATCAATACTAGTGACCCATCATATCCGGTGGCCCGTCATTTCAAGGAACATCATAATAATGACAGTTCCCTATTGCGCTATTATGCGATCAACTGTGTTGGTCCTCTTAGGAGAGGAGGAGATAGGGAAGGGGCTCTTAGGAAGCTGGAAACCAGGTATATACTGGATATGGACTGTCGAGCTCCGGGGTGACTGAATTCTACAGAAGATTTTTATACGTGTCTATGACAATTCCATACTGTCATATATTGTCATCTGTCTCTCCTGTTGAGTAGTTGTTGCTTCTGAATAAGATAATAGTGGTATATTTGTCTGTCCTCCTATTGAGATTAGTGTCGTCAACACTGTACAGACCAGAGGGTTGGATGGTTCCAAAAAGTGGGGTGCAGCCTAGGCTTAGGTTGCACTAAGATGTACTTAGAGCTTTGCTCACTTTTTTAAGAACTCATCAGCTTGATCTACAGTTATTGAGTAGGAGAAAACAATGTCACAGAGTCACAAAAAAGCTTGAAAATTTTCACATAAAAAAGTGCACATGTTTATCTTCTTTTTACTCACTTTTCACTTTGGTACATCTGGTTCTAGGTTTTGGTCTGTTTAGGCAATTCATGAGCATAGTGGATGGTGGCAGGGCAGAGGCTGCGATGTTTTCCCCTCTCTTTTTTGGGAGGGGTCAGCGTCTCCTCTGCCCGTGATCTTTCCAGCTCAGTGCATGTGTGGACAATTCTGTGCATTTATAATGGGATGCTGCGATCTGGGTATTAGAGCGTAAACATTTATGCTATAGTATTAATTGCACGTACTATAGATCTCATCCCAAGTGAACGGTGTTATGCTTATCTGTATATTTATTTACAATGCACTGTAAAGTCATGGTTTTAACATACATATTTATATATTTATGATATATTTTTGTATTGACTAACTTATTATTTAGGTGTTATACATGACTTTTTGTACAGAGTATATATTGTATATAGTATACATGTGTTAAGTAGGATCTTCATGTAGCATATTGCACTTTGCACATCGTTCGTGATTTGCACAATTGGATTTATCCAGTAATCTTTGTTTACACTGTGTACATATATGAATTTGCATTTGCACTTTACCGATACAGTATCAACTGGTACAACATGACGTTAGCCCAGGGATTATCCCGAGATGTGTTTAAAATTTAAAGTCTGTTGTCAGTATCTATAAGTAGGTGCATCATGTGACCATAAACCTACCAATTGGAATGTATTCCCACTCAGCACTAGCACTTTAAATATTGCCTTTCCCCAGCGTGCGTCATGTGATCAAGGCCTCTGTGTAGGCCGAAACGTCATGCTGTGTGCCGCTTCCTCGAAGGTACAATAAAGAATACGATTGCTCACTGCACCTGAGGTCTCCTTCCTTCTTCCTGCGCAGCGGTCTCCTGCATTTGGGCTCCGGGCGAGAGGTAGCTGAGGATTGTTCCATATATATATATATATATATATATATATATATATATATATATATATATATATATATATATATATATATATATATATATATATATATGTATATGTATATATATATATTCACTTAAAAAAAACATAGGTTTCAGGCATTATGTAGTTAGGAATTAAAATTTGAAAAACCATTGAAATTGCTCCTATATAGTTAGTTGTACTAACTATATTTCGCGCACCCGCAATCCACTGCTGATGATGTCACATATTACATATTGAAGAATGAGTGGCTGTATAAGTGTCTAGATGAAGGATTTAGTAGGTGCGTGACTGATTGTAAGAGTGAATGATTAAATGTGTCTTACTAAATGCATGGGTTAGTGACTAAACTGTCTGAATGTGTGCATCAGTATTTCTGTTGTTGTGTAAGCTGCTGTATGTGTTGATCAGTAGCTATATGAGTAACTATAAGGGTTATTGATTGTTTGCCCAAGTATTTGTATGGGAGACTGAGTGTGTGTGTGGGTGGCTGGGAGGTGTATGACTCTGTGCATAGATGTGTGAGTAGTTGATTCACTAGATGTATGGGTTCAAAAGTGCATGTGGAAACAGCTGTATGGGCAGTTGACTGTCTGCATAAGTGTATTGGTGATTGAATGGATTTCTCAGTGCTACATGTCAAAGTAAGTACATATGTGTCATGGCTGGATTTTCTGATTAGATGGGATCAGCCCCTAGGGGCCCCTCCAACCCAGCCAGAACGTAATCACATCCCTCCTCAGGACCATCTATCCAGGCACCTGGGTACCTACCTGAGGATGGGGAACTCGCAATATACAAGCTCATATTATTAGAAACACCACTAAATCTATAGGGATACTAAGAATACTCACTGATTACTAGGGATATCCATACCCTACACCACACTTATATTCACATAAGTTGGTCTCGCGGCCACCCCGACCCAGACCGGTCTACCCTAGGGCAGATATGACACACAATCCGGTGCGTCTACACATGGGCCTGCAGAACCCAATGCTCTCCTTTCCAAACGATCCACAATCCGGTAGATCTACACGCCAGTATCCTTCCTGACGCTCTCACTTATGCAAGCCACAATCCTGTGGGTATCCGCGTTGGTAATCCCCCCCCAACGTTCTCACTAACGCCGCATATCAACGACGACCACATTCCTATGAACACCTTCAGTTATATGTTGGGAAGTCTCTCTCCCTATTCACTAAGGGCTTGCTACTACAATATTAGGAGTTAGCCAATTAATATAATGTACCTCTTATTCTTGGCATCATAGGTCCACTCGCTCCCTATTTATGTGATCACCACTTACCTGATTGGGATTACTCATCCATTCATGAGAAATAATAACCACCTAGGAGATACATTTACCTGGATTGAACAAGAATATAAGGCACTTTACAGTTTGCTACAAACTGGGGGTTTTATTAGAACAATATAAACACTTACACAGATCTGTAACTGACAAAGACTATAGATAGAACACACCGCTGAAAGAGAAAAGATTAGCAATACAATAGCTTAGGGAATAAGGACAAGATTAAGGGACGAATTCACCTGATTAGTGTGAAGTCTTGTTCTAGCTGTCATCTGGGTTCCTCTCTCGTCTGTGCCTTGGCTCATCTCAGACTCTCTCTCTCTCCTGCACTCTTGGGTACACCTCTGCGCTGATCACTTTGCACTGGACTCCTCTCCCCCACGAACTGTCTCCACCTTCCAGCTTCAATCTAATGGTTCCTGCCGCTCTGATGCTTTTCATTCCACTAGCTTGTTCACTCTGTCTCTGCGCCAATGTCCAAATAACTCCAGCTGCTCCCACAGGTTAGTCCACGATCTCTCCTCCGTCTCTTCTAAAAGGCATTACTTCAGACTCCAGCTATTCACACCTCCTCCTGATAAGTAACTGCTTCTGACTGCTTCCTTCAGTTCCAGCTCACTATTCAACTCAGCTCTCTCCAGCTTGAACCCTCTCTCTCTGCCAACTCCACTCCACTGCTTACCACTCCTCCACCTCAACACGACTGACTGGCTCCGCCACTTCCACTCGACTCACTGACTCCGCCTCTGCACTTCACTGATATAGAATGCTGTTTCCTCATGGAAAGTTCCAGCCATCAGCCTGCCGCCCACCAGATCTCTGCACCACTTCGCATCAAGGACACACACCCAGCTGGCCAGCCTTTTGTGGTGTCTTCGACACAGAGCATAATACAGCCTACCGATAAGGGCTGGCCCAGACCGGTTCTCTCCAAGTGAAAAACAGCTTTAACTATAAACTTTGCCTTTACCCTGAAAAGCCTCTCAGCTTCATCAAGATGGAGTCCCTCTAGTTCTAGGCCTGTAGGCCTGAAAGGGATGAAATGCCCCTTAGCTCTGTCAGAATACCTACATAAACCATACCAATGTGTCAAGTATGTCAAAGCCAATAGGCAATAGACAGGTTAGAGTCAAGAATAAAGGATCTATCATCATATTAAGCAGCTATCCTCTTCTAGGTCTGGAAGAAAGGGCTTAAAAGGGCCAACACAAGCTAAGAATACCTATCCTAGATGTGAGCAAGACTAAGATCTATATCACTGCTAAATAGAGCCAAAAACTCTGCCATAACAATATGTAAAACACAGTACATGTGAGAGTTGACATATATAAATAACTGTGCATAAGAGCCAGTGAATGTGTGAGTGGCTGTATGGATCATTGTGAACATGTATCAGGGATTGTATAAGAGAGCAAATATGTGTTAGTATATGTTTGAATAAGTAAGGTGTGTATAACTGTATAGTTGAGAAAATGGAGGTGTGATTGATTCTTTGCATGACTGACTAGGTGTGTGAGTAACTCCATGGATAAGTGACAGTCTGTGAGTGTCTGTTTACACTGATTGTATCTAAGGTTATATTAGAGTCTGAAGATGTTCATTGTATTACCACATGAATGATATCATCAGTGATGTGATCAGTAATGTCAAATGAGATGTCATCAGTGATGTCATCAGTGATATCATTTAAGATGTCATCAGTGATGTCATCAGTGATGTCATTTGAGATGTCATCAGCGATGTCATCAGTGATGTCACTGACCATGTCATGAATGATGTAATATGTGACATCATCAGCAGTGGATTGCGGGTGCGCGATATATAGTTATTGCATCTAACTATATATGCGAATTTCTATGGTTTTGTGCGAGTAAATTAAGGTTTTGTAAATGCTAATCCCTAACTATATATGGCCTAAACCCTATGGTTTTTTTCAGTGAATTTCAATGGTTTTTTAATAGCAAATATCAAAAGCTGTCAAATGTGAAGTACGTGATAGGTAAAAACATTTTCGTATTTATGCACGCTGATGTACTTTGAACGCTGCCCCCCCCTCGCTTTTCTCTTAGCAGTACTCTCTCTTTGCAGATAGTGAAGGGTAGTTAACGCAGGCCTTTGCCCCCGTTCTAATCCGTCGTGTCTGCTTCTCTCTCCATTTGATTGATTGTTATCCAAGCATTTACTGTTTTAGAATTGGTTCTCTTTGGTTCATTCTCTATTTACAAACAAGCACAGAGTCGCAATACTCTGTTTAGTCTTTGCAGATAGTGAAAAATCATTTTAAAAAACAAAAGGAATCGAGCAAAATCAGTAAGCCACTAATGGGATCGCTTTTTGACCTAGCTAAAATAGAAACATTAAGAACAACCCCTCATGAGAAATACGAAACTAGTGAGATGAACTCAGCTCCACACGATGATGACTGCAAGACAGCTCGGCTCCGCCACCCACCCCACCCAAAACAACGACAAACCCTTTGCAAATATTATAAATATATACAACACACCAGCAAAGTAACAGGGTAAAACATTTTATTAAATAACTATTTACATAACTATTTTATACTTTTAGTTGCCCGATCCGGCTAGCTCAATCGATCGAGCATGAGAATCATGCACTCTGATCTCCTTGGCCTCAGTCAAGCATCAATACTAAAATTTTAATACATGAGTGAGCGTTCATGGTTTTGGTCCCTGAGTTGCTTCGATGTCACTGCCTTGCACAAATGGCATAAGTCCTGGATGTTGGGTGCCATACTTCAGAGTTCTGAGCAGCGCTTGTAACACTGTCTAAACCTTATTTGCACCTGCTGCAGCTTCACTATTCTCAAAGTAAGTGGGGGCCGTTTGTGGACCTGACTGCATTTGAAAACAATGTGATACGGTACCTCCCTAAACCGCTTGACGGAGGCCCCCGAGGGGCGGTGTGATGGCACGGACTCGGAGAAGACGCTTGGCTCCGACCCCCTCCCCAAGTCTTATAGCCCTGGTGTAGCCTGAGATCGCACCCGACATAGGCGGCCGGCTCCTGGGGTCAAGCTGTCTTTGACGTTTTGTAGCCCTTAGAATTCTATCCTTAGACGGCATTGTCTAATTCCCAAATAATCTGCAGTTTAATCTGTGGGGAAATATAATAAAAAATGTTATTAACCACTATTACCAAACAGTAAATCAATAACAGTAAGAACTAGATTCGACAATGCTATAAAAAAAAAAAGTATGCACAAGGGTGCAGGGGGTATCACTTTGACACCCTCTGACACCCTCAAAACAGGCACAGGTGCCATGTGGCAAGCAAACCAGCCCTAAGGGCAGGTCTGCCTTTCACATGACATAGGTGTGTGAGCACACATGTGCATGCACACCGGAATCGGTATTTTACCATGAAGTTTGATTTCATGCTAAAATACCGATTCGTTAAGGCCTTTGGGACTCAGAAGACTCCCCCCTACATAACAAATTAACAGAATCGATAAAATTACCGATTCGGTATTTTACCGAACAAATAATTTTTCCGAGTCTGTAAATGTAGATTTACCTACACGTGGCCTTGGATTTAAGCCCCTACATACCGATTTGCCATTTACCGATCGAAAACGGCCGTAACCGGTCGGTAAATGGCCTGAAACGACCACCTACATCTGGCCCTAAGTGTGCATGCATTTGATTTCAAACAAAGTTTTAAAACATTTTATGTAAAACAATAATACACCTAGGGCCAGATGTGGGTAAATCACATTTACCGATTTTGAAATACCGAATATTACCGAATTTTACCGATTCGGTATTTTAAAATCGGTAAATGGGATGTAAGTACCAACATCTGACTTATTACCGATTCCTTAAAAATTCGGTATTTACCGATTCGGTAAATACCGAATCGGTATTTGCTATTGAATCCTTTGGGCCTTGAAGCCCATAGGATTCAATTCAAATACCGATTCAGTATTTACCGAATCGGTAAATACCGAATTTGTCAAGGGTGCAGGTGGTATCACTTTGACACCATCTAGCACCCCCAAAACGGGCATGTGTGCAATGTGGCACACAGACATGCCCTAAGGACACGTCTGTCTGTCACATGGCATATGTGTACATGCACAGATGTGCATGTACACAGGAATCGATATTTTACCATGGATTTGTATTCCATGGTAAAATACCGATTCTGTAAGCCATGTACCAATGGAAAATTGGCTACCCACATTTCAATCTTGCATTTTCGGTAAATCTGTAAAATTACCGATTCGGTAAAATTACCGAAAACGCAACATTTAAGGGCAAATTAATTAATTTTACACATGGGGGCGTATTTACTAGGGCCTTACACTACAAGGAAAATGACTTCAAATGACCAGACACACATGGGGACGTATTTACAAGGCACATGAACCCGGGGGAAGTGACTTGAAATTGCTAAGCACACATAGGAGAGTATCTACAATGCCCGTGCAACACTTATGCATCATTTTTTACATGTACACCGTAACATTAACAACACAATTACATCATATATCTGTTCCGCAAAAGCGACACATTGCAGGAGTCACATCATTTTACCATCAAAAACAATTTCACCAATACCTTAAGAAACATGGAAGTGGTGAAAAAAGCCAAGCTTGACATTACGGCAGCCACGAAGTAGCTAGGCTCCGCCACCCCACTGCTCCAAGCATGTCTGTCCCACCGCCCGCCACGCCCATTAACGGTAACATGAAATAGATACAAATCAGCAGATACCTACCCCCTTTCCGGAAACTCCCAAAGTGCAACAGGACCATGGTTACGCCCATCCGGAAGATGAGGCCTAGACACGTGCAGGGCGGGGCCCGGCTAACCGCCATCAGCCGTGGGGTGGATGGCCCAAAATGTACTGGTCTCCCGATTCCCTTCTTCTGCCTCTCCCACCCCCACAGGTGGGGGCCCCTCAGCTGCACCCCCAACGCTCCACTCACCCAACAAAAGGGTTCCTCCACTCTTGCGATGCAGCGGCGCTGCACTCACCCGACAAAAGGTCTTGTCCACTATTGCGAGGCAATGATGCTCCGCTCACCCAGCGCGGGTCTCGTTCACTGTTGCGGTGCAACGACGCTTCTAGTTTCCTGCGTCCAGAAACCTTCTCCTCAACTTTGAAGATTCTATAAGAGCCACGGGGGCCCCCGACCCCCGATGGGGAATGACTGCCATGATCACCCACGGAATGACCACGACGTAGCCGCGGGACGTCGGCGCGCTCATGCCGGCGCCGGCCTCAGTCTTGAAGTCACCAAAATCCTGCAAGACTACCAACTTGATCAGTTCCGGTGGGACACCAGTATGACCCGGTAGGAGAGATTGTTTCCTCCCACCCCACTTTCACTGATGGTTCATTTCACCAGTCCCCTCTGCTACCCTTCAACGAAAACGTTTGGACTGCCGAAAGAGGTCCCGGTCCAAGCACGAGTTGGTGGAGACATTTTGACTATACTTGGACCTTCCTGACCTCACCCAAAATGGCGCCGGTACAAATGAAACTCTCAACTCCTTGTTGTGCCCGATTGCTCAGCCTTGATATCATGAGATATGTATGCAGTTTTTAGCACATGAATTGATATGGGATAAGACTGATTATATGTTCGGACAATGAATTGATCCAGCATGGGTATTGATTAAACGTTCGAACAATTAATTGACATGGGACGGGTACTGATTACACGTTCGAACAATGAATTGATATTAACTTCTAATGCATCATTGATTACTGTATTTATTATTGAAGGTTCGAATTGTCGACACTTTTGGTACTTGCTCACAATGAATTATCGATATGATTTTGTTGCACTTGTCGCACTTTTTACTATGAAATCAATGACCACTGACTCTCTGTTATGTTTTCCACGAATAAATACCCCCCCCCCCCCCATTTACAGTTCCAGCCTGCTCCGTGGCCGGCCCACGGGGTTGTAAGCCCGTATTTGGGCACTAACATTTTTATTAAAGGTTTTTGAAAAAGCAAACGTAGTTGTAACGCGTAGATTGGTAAGTTTCGAAAAAAAGGCCACTGTTTCCGATTTTTTAAAAAAGCAGGTGAAATGAAGCAGCTCAATTAGTTAAGGGTTAAATAGTATAGTACGCAGAAACATTGAAAATATGAATGGTCCAGGTTTGTTGTGTGTTTTTCATTTTTCTACAGCATAAAGCAATCGATAAAGATCCTGGTATTTAGACTCTACTTTATATGCTACCTGTATCAGGGAAGTTGTTTTAAATGCCCCTAAGCCACCCGGAACGATTGTCACCTGGCCCCCCTAGTACGAACGAAAACGACCCCGTACCACTGTAGGTTTTCTCTTTTCTTCAAAAATGACAAAAATTACTTTCTAGGACGTTTTGGACATTGATGATTTTCATATGATCTATTTATTAAAGTAATACTCATCTCTCCGCATGAAATTAATTTTCCACATGCTACACAAGTCAATTTCATCTGCCTAAAGTTCTTTTACAGATTTGGGACCGTTTCCCTTTCCTCTGACTCACTTATTGCTAAGTCATTGGTGGATGTTTTTGCCGGTCGGGGATTATCCACCAAATCTCGAAGTTGTGCTTTAGAATAATTAAGAGAGTGTCACCTCTCCATGTGCCGATGCATGGTATGATTACCATAGCTATATTTTTTTCGGTCCCTCTCAAGAGTTTTTTTTTGGCAGATGAGGCAGGTAACGAACCTGGCATTAACTTTCTTTTCATGAGAAGGAAAAGAAAAAAATTGCCAGATAAAATTCACTTTCACATGGGACGTTCTTGGCATTTCTTTCAGAAACTTTTACATCACTGTGTCATTTCTTTGTCTATCCTGGTTAAAGCAATGTCATGTAAATAGTTGTTTAAAAAGTTTTTTTAACGTGTTTACTTTGTTGGAGCGTTGTATAAATTTATAAGTTATTAAAGTGTTATAATCCTACAACTTTGTTCGAGTGCTATATATTTTTAATGTGACACATAATTGTGAAGACTTTGATGTACAAAAAGGCATCCCTGGAATCTTCTGCTTCAGGCTCGGACCCACACACCCTCACAGTGAGAATCCCCTCCCCAAGCACAATCCAGGATGGTTATCAGATAGTAGGAACGCGTGTGGTGTGACGGATCTCATCGGGTGGGGGCCTTGATCTACTGTAACTCCTTTGAAGAGGGGTGATTCTCTACAGCTGGAGCCATAAACTACATCTGCAGGGCTAAGTGATAGCCTGGGACCGGCCTGGACAATCGGACACAGAGGAAGAGGAGTGTCAGATGGTGCGGTAGTGAATAGGGTGAAAGGGAGGTGTCGGGCGGGCACAGGGTGTGATTCTCAGGGAAGAGCAGCGCAAATGGGGGGAGGTTTATGGCCCATGCATTAGAGAGAGAGCGGGGGTGACCAGTGCGTGGGGGAGATGCTTGCGAGGGTGGGGAGCCATGCTGAGGATCGGCGGCGTGCAGAGAGTGGGTCTGGTCAAGGCATCTAAAATGGCTGCCGTGCTCAACAAAAGTGTGGCATTGCAAAAAAGGCAAGATGGCGCAGACAATGTTTATCAATAAGGATTAATTTATAACAATTATTTTTAACAAAATATTTACTCGCAGTGACAAAATGGCGGTCAACAGTTGCTGATTTCCATCGAATCGAACGTTAGAAGACGTCACGCAGCAAAAAAAAATGCTCACGCACAGCCGCTGGAAGACATGTATCAACAAATATGAGCCTCTTCAGCCACCCTCAGAAAACATAAGGGGTCAGGATACGTCTCCCGTACCCCCTTATACCCTGTAATTTAATTAAACCGAAACACAAAATGGCGAATTCCCGTTTCGCTACCAGTTTGCGGCCCGGTTCGCGAACCGAGAAGCCCTTGTACCGCGAAAAATCAAATTTTTAATATTTGCCCCACGGGACCCTTTAATAACCCCAACATCATTCCTAGGGGGTCAAGAAGGATCTACTTGCACCCTTTCATTAAATCCCCCCTTCGTTTTTCTCCTCCTCTTATCTCTCGATCCTACCGAGAGACAAGATGGCGGCCGCACCGGACTGTTTAGAATGTTGACAGGCACCGAAGAGCCAATCAGCTTCGCTACGCAAAGCTCTGTTACGCGAAAAGTACGTGATCTGGTGCGCTATCTGGGACGCTGTCACAGATATATCTGTTTTTTTAAATGTTAATTTCTCAAAATCCACTGGAGCACATATATTGAGACCCAGCAAAGGCACATCGGGCTAACAGTCCCTATAATTTTGCCAAGTTTCGTGTAAATCCATTCAGCCGTTCGAGCTAAAAGTGAGGCCAAAGGCCCTATGGAAAAATGAATGGGAAAAATGCGTTTTGGGACCCCCCTTTTTTCTCGGCCCCCCCTTGACGGAACCCCCCCAAATTATTAGGGGCTGCTCAGAAACAAAATGTGCCATTTTCCTGAAAATGTCAGCCGATTCCGTCCACAAACGCTAAAGTTATTAGACATAGAATTTTCAAAAGTACCATAGAGAAAAAATCCTAACTATATATACCTACTGGCTATCGCCAGTAGGTAATATATATATATATAACACTGAAATTCACCAGGTATTGTTTGGTATAGTTCAGTGAGCTAAGGATATACCTTATAACTACTACTTGTTATTTTTTTTGGGGGGTGGGGAGTTTCATATAGCGCAAATTTGACCCAAAGGTATCAGAGCACTTTACATGAGCACCAGTTGCGTTACATAAGAACACATTTATTTTTGTTAGGAACAGGGAGATTAAGTGATGTGCCCAGAAACTGAGGATGGTGAGCATTGTTGCAGAGGCTCGAACCTGGTTCTCAGGATTTGAGGTAGCCGTTACATCATATATTGGTGTCCTCTGCCATTCACTAGGTAACACTGTGACAAATTATATCACTCATGATATACTAAATCATTGATGATGGATTCAGTGACAAAAAAGTTGAATGGGTGTGATAAAACCACAAATAAAATCCTGCTTGAAAAAGCCAGGAAGCGCAGTAGTTGAAATCAGCAATTGTGCTTTGTAAATTTAGGGAACACTCAAAAAGCAGTGCCGACAAGCTGCATACATTTTTCTGGCTTTTGATTTTCCACTTCTACAATTCACTGCAAAAGCTACTTGTGTCATAAGCTCAGGTGCGGCTGCTCCTGGGAAGCAACAGTGGGGCAGGAGGAAGAGGAGGTTGAGAGGTTTAAAAAAAAACAAAGAAGTAACCACATACCTGCCGGCCACCCTGCTAGTGAATGGCTGCCTCTCCTGCGTCCTCTTCTTGGTTTCTTCTCTGCAAAGGAATCATGAAGCACTGGCTCCCAGCTTCCCGCTAGCCAATCACAATGCTGCAATGCAGCGTTGTGATTGGTCTGAGCGCCATGGTTCGACGCTCAGCAAAGGAATGGAACCTACGCATGGTTCCATGCCCCCTGTAATACAGCCTGCATGGGGAACATGCGCATTTGCACCTGAATGTTTGGCCGGCCCCAGAGAGCTGATCAAACATTCATGCACACTTACAGAGTGCCCACCACTCCTCCACTTGCTCTGAGAGTAGAGCAGGCCAGACACTTCCCGCCCGCCGAGACGCTGCTGCAGGAAAAATAAAATGTTAATATGGTAGAGTTAATATCATTTTATTTTTCCTTTTTTCACTGCGAAAAGCAGGGGAGTGACGCTCCTCAGCCTTAGCAGAGGAGATGCAACTTCATAAGCTCATAAACATACAAATTCCATGGTAGAGCTCAAACAGGCTCGGTCGAACTGAGACAGAAAATAGGCCTGGAATTTAAAATAAAACTAGCTATATTAGAGAATAAGATAGTTAAAAAAGTATACCACATTTACAAATCGGAGCAGTTTTAAACTTGTTCATAGGTGTCTTGAAAAGCATGCGAGACTGCATGAAATTCTGCTCGCTGCAGAAAATATATGTGATAATGACAGTGACATCTACAGTAAAAACAGGGCCATAAAATAGGCCCATGAACTGCCAAAATCCCACCCATACTCTTACCTGTCATAACAGCCCTTCAGGCACTGCCAGATTGCCCTATTGGCCAGTTTAACCCTACTGAGAGGAAATCTGTCTGCTCATACCCCTTCATGCGCACTTCCTCCACCACCATCGGGCACCATCTTTTAAAACTTTTTTTGAGTATGGCATGAGAGTTACAGCATTTAAGGTCCCCTCAATACGGAAACACCAATAACATCAATGGGAAAACATCGCGGTGCTATTGCACTGCGACGTTTACATCGCATTGTCGTGGGCATCGCAGCATTTTACTGAGCATGCTACAATGGACCGATGGCGTCAACATCGCATGCGATTACAACGCATGCGATGTAAATAAGCCATTACTCCGCATACTTAGAACGGAATATACTTAGAACAGAAAAAAAGACTTTAAAAAGCTGTAAAATTGAAAATGAAAAACGGAAACATTACTCCGCATACTTACAACGGAATGCGAACATGCGGACGGAATGCACTGATATGGTAAATGAACGTACGGAATTAGTTACACTTTCAAAAGCTATGAAATGGTACATGAAAAACGGGAAAAATTGCACTGCTAGCCATTACTACGGAATGCACCGGGATGGAAAATGAAACATACGGGATTACTTACAAAGACTTTTAAAAGCTTTAAAATGGAAAAAGAAACACGGAAAAAAATGAACTTTAACATGGGATCTGAAAATAAAATGACATATGAAGTACGGAATTGGTTACAAACAAATATAGCTTAGAGTGGACGCATCGCTGACAGTGACAGGATGTGGCCTAGCGGGTAGGTATGCCCACTTAGGTGTGATCAGCAAGGGTTGGAGCCTCCTATCAGCTTGGCAGAATGAAATAGGCAGCCCATAATTATATTTTTATTACTGTATAATGGATCAACTTGGCAAAATGAAATGGGTCACGACACAGGCAGAAATGGCTGCAGGTGCGGTGGGAAATATAATATATACCCCCACCCCCCCACAAACCCATTGGCCCCAATTTCTTGTCACTGTGTAGCCTCAAATGGAAAGGGGCGACCACTCGGTCCCCCCGAACGTATGGTAGGGGGCCCGGATCCCCCCCGGGAAACCATTTTGGGCGGGAGGCGTGTCTCGGCTTGTATGCCCGAAGCGGCGTAGCCGGGGTGCGCCTTTTTCCCGCCCAAGAGGGATTGTCCTAGACACCTACACCGTTGGCCATGCCCTGTAGGCAGACCGGAGGAGGGTACACGCCCTCCAGAAGAAGAATAAAAGGAGCAACAATCCAAAGAAGCATCCTCTTGTTCCTGTGCTTGGAAGCTGCACCCCCTCGTTGCACGTGAGCCCTCGACGGAACAAGGAGCCATTTTTGAGAACTTGTAATTTTGTGCTTCTTTTTCAGCGACTCCGAATCTTTGGATCCAGGACCTCGTCGAGCAGCAAGGTTCGAATATCCGACAACGATGCCTGGCAAGAAGGTCGGAAAGAAGGCTGGAACTGAACAGATGCTTCGCATGCTGATGAAGGATATGGCGAGCATGAAAAAACAGATGGCGACAATGAATAATACGGGCAGACCGAAGAAAGTCATTGGACCAGCATTGCCGGGAGTAGTCCCAGCTGGGAGAGGTAAAAGGGCCAGGTATAGGGCGGCAGGAGGGGAGGCCCCGGTTCCCGAGTCACCCCCGACAAGCCCGGTTAGTCCAGTAGAGGCCCAGGTTCCGATCCCGGACGCGGGCCAACCGATTCCGGTTGTAGTTACGCCCATTAACGAGGGGGATATGCCTCCGGAGTTGGCCGCCCAGTTAGCCGCATGGCTCAGCAGAAATACCGAGGGTGCTACGGCGCCAGGAGACACGGCACAAGAGGCCAGGTTACTAATGAAGCAGTTGTGGCAATCGAGAGATGCTGCGAAGGCGAATCTCCCTCTTGTTTCCCCTCAGGTTCCCCACAATCATGGAGGGGGGCAATAATATCCCCAATCTACAAAAGAGGAGATAGAAAAGATCCAAAAAGTTACCGGTTAATAGCCCTTCTAGACAATGAGGCAAAGTACTACGCAGGCCTCCTACTTCAGGAACTAATTCTATGGGCAGAAACAACCTCAACAATCCCGTTTAATCAAACCGGCTTCAGGAAAAACATGGGGACATCTACCAACATCCTAGCCTTGTCACTACTGATCGACTCAGCCCAAGAGGAAAACTATCCCTTGTACCTCTGCTTCATAGACTATAGTGCTGCATTCGACCGGGTAGACAGAAATCTTTTGTGGAAAAAATTGAAAAGAATGAACATCCCAGATGATCTACTGAACCAACTAATTCTCCTACACAGCGACACGTGGGTCCAGGTCAAACTAGGCCCTGGAGAGTACCTAACTAAGAAAATTCAAACCCACACAGGAGTAAAACAAGGCTGTGTGTTAGCGCCAACCCTATTTAACCTCTTTATGACCGACCTTTGTACAAAACTTAACGCTAACAATTCGCACGCTCCAAAATTAGGGGGCAAACAGCTTTCCTGCCTATTCTACGCCGACGACCTGGTGCTGATCAGTCGGACCCAGATTGGGCTACAGCGGCTCCTCAACATCACTGCGGAATACTCTAAAGCTAATAAACTCTGCATCAACTACAGTAAAACAAAAATCATGCCCCTTAATTACCGCAAGCAAAAACTACCATTCAGATGGTACTTGCACTTGAACAAATTGGAAATCACAATAAATATTGCTACCTGGGAGTGACAATAGACGAAAGGGGTAGCTTCAAACCACAACTGGAGGAGATCAAGAGGAGAGGCCTAATGATAGCAGTATCACTTAGGAACCTCAAAAACAAAATCGTTGGCCCAAACCTTGCTCCGCTCCTACAAGTGATTCAAGCCAAGCTGATTCCATCAATCACATATGGAAGTGAAGCAATGAGAGGGAGGGATACGGGAACCCTGAACAGAGTAGTTTCAAAAGCAATGCGGATCATGTTCAGTCTTCCGAAATACACTTCACCGGCTCAGATCCGCCTAGAATTTGGGTTGACCAAAGAAGAACTTGCACGAAAGGGAACTTACCTTAAGACCTGGCACAAGATAAGCAGAGGAGAAGAAAATACCCGTAACGCTCTCCTCTGGAAAGATCTGCAAAGCAAAAATGACTGTCCTGCAAGACACTTCCTGGAGGATGCCATCAATCATCTCGGGGCAAGGCAGCTATGGGACCTTCAAGGGAGCCCGTCAGGTTTCAAAAAAACTATTAATAAAATAGTCAAGAAAGAATCCCTCTTGCAAGACAAAGCCTCATTAGCCAAGAGAGCACATGGCTGGCTGACGGTGCAAACATACAACAAACTTAATCCTCAGGCGTACCTAGTGAACAGTTTCTCCAAAACAACAAAAGAATCCTTTTTAAAACTACGACTAGGAGTGTTACCAGCAGCGGGCCACACGGCCCCATGGCTGCGACCATGAAAACCAGCAAAATGCCGCCTGTGCGGAATGCATGAGGAAAATATCACACATCTCATAACCATCTGCAAAGAGCTGCAGCAAGACCGCCGGAAGAACCTATTGAGACCCTTGTTTATAAACAAAGGAATCAGGTCTTGCAGAGAAGCAGTCCTGAGCTGTTTTATAGGAGACGACGTGCAAATGGCCTGCCGACTGGTAAAATACCTACGATTGGCAGACACCAGGCTTAAAATGACGAGAGCACAAGCGGACATTGACATCGCCTATATAACATCATCCGCCTCCAGTCCTCAGACCGGGTAAGAGACCCATATTGACCAAGAACATTAAAGTACCTTCCCCATGAAGCACAAACACTCTGGGAGAAGCCGGTCAGAAGGGGAGCGGAGGATATAGAAAAACCCACTTGTCGAAAGCATGCGCTCGGACATACACACAATTTTTTATCTAAAACAGAATTTACCTGTATATATTGCTGGATGATCATTGTCCCATTTTTAATGGTATTAGACCGACCTTTTTAACTGTTTTCCTTTAACTGATCATTTTCTTTTATTATTAATAGCTATTTGTAATGGTTTTTATTAACTGTACAATAAAGCATTTACCTTACCTTACCTTACCTCAGGTTCCCTCAGAAAGACCGGCGTCTGGCGTTGGAACAACAGCAGGACCAGCTACCGATTCGGGTAAGCAGCCATTGCCAATGGCAAGGGAGGGATCGTTACCCTCAAGAAGGGAAAGGGTGGTCCAACATATCCCGCTGGCCACGAAAGAATTGATTTGGGCTGATAAATATGTGAATATGTTTTCTCTCTTGACTGACCACCACGAGGTGGAGCATGTTAAAAGTCAGAAGGATTTGTTGCACCCGAGCGTATGGCGTGCAAAAATGGCGGGATTCAGGGTGGATGAGACAATCTCCAATTGGGCCAAGGCATTTGCAATGTTCACTTTGATCATGGGGGAACGTAAGCCCGAGGTGTTGACTGAATTGGCTTGCTACCAGACACGTATAATGGATTTCTATGAGACATATGAAGGCAATCAATGGTTGGGTTATGAAGTTTCGTAAGGCCAAGGAGCACGACTCATCTCTGACGTGGGATTGTTTTGACTCCATCTCTTGGCAGAAGCAGCTCCCGCCGGGCACGACGAAGTAGTCTTCGCTTGGCGGGAACGGGTCGGAGCCCTCCCGCCATTATTCGACGGCGCCCTTTCGAGCGGGCACCACTAGTGACCACCAACCAAGGAGTAGTGGGAACGGGGGTAAAAAAGGGGTCTGTTGGAGCTTTAACTGAGGCAAGTGCACGATGCCACAAGGGACATGTAAGTTCAGGCATGAGTGTGCGGGGTGCGGACACTCTTCACACCCTGAGAGTTCGTGCAGAGCCAAGAATGGTGATACAGGGGGTAGAGGAGGGGCCAAACAGGTCTAATGTCGACCAAGGGGTGTTGCGAGATGGCTTTTCGTATGGTTTCCACATCCCGGCGGGGGATTTTCGGGGGGAATCACGGTGTAAAAACCAACTGTCGGTTCAGCAGCATATGGCGGTGGTGGAGAGTAAGATTACAAAAGAGGTTGCCCGTGGCCGGGTTGCTGGCCCATATAGGCACCCGCCAGTCAATAATTTTGTTTGTTCACCACTGGGTGTAGTCCCCAAGAAGGACCCAGGTGAGTTTAGGTTAATTCATAACTTGTCGGCTCCTAGGGGTCTTTCGGTAAACGATGCGATTGATCCAGGAATCTGTTCGGTGCGGTACGCATCATTCGATGAGGCCATCGCCATGTTGAATCGCCTGGGGCCTGGAGCGCTGATGGCTAAATCGGATATCGAGTCAGCGTTCCGGTTGCTCCCGGTACACCCACAGGATCAGCGTCTGTTAGGTTTTGTTTTTCAAGGACGCTATTACATGGATAGATGTATGCCAATGGGTTGCTCCATCTCTTGTGCTTATTTTGAGAAATTCAGTTGTTTTTTGCAATGGGCATTCACCAGGGCCACGGGCTATGCCCAGGTTATGCACTACCTAGATGATTTTTTGTTCTTGGGGCCAGCCGGTGACACGGAATGTGCACAGGCTTTACGGGAATTTTGCACGCTCATGAAGCGGTTTGGTGTGCCATTGGCACCGGAGAAGATGGTGGGGCCATCGACTTCACTCGAGTTTCTTGGAATTGAGCTCGATTCTGTGAAGGGATGCTTCCGTCTGCCCAAGGAAAAAGTGGTGAAGTTCAGGGCCTCTCTAGAACTATGCATTAGCAAAGAGAAAGTAACTCTCCATCAGTTACAGCAAACTGTGGGGCAGCTTAACTTTGCCCTTAGAGTGATACCAATGGCTCGCCCCTTTTCCCGCTCTATTGCACAAGCCATGGTCGGTCTCAAGGAAGGGCACCACCGCACAAGACTGTCTGCAGAGGTTCGCCAGGATATGCGCATATGGTTGGCATTTCTGGCGGACTTCAACGGTCGAGTTGTGTGGAGCAAGCCACCAGCTTCCTCGGAGGAGCTGGGTTTATGGACCGACTCGGCGGGGAGTGTGGGATTTGGCGCCATCTTCGGTAATCGATGGTCGGCACAAACATGGCCGACGTGGTGGCACAACACTGGGATCACAGGTAACATTGGGTTTCTTGAGCTGTTCCCCATTTTTGTGGCCCTGAATGCATGGCCAGATGGGTTTCGTGATCGCACAGTGGTGTTTTGGTCCGACAACATGACCGTGGTCGAATGTATAAATAATCAGGCAGCACGCTGCAAGTGGATATTGAGATTACTGAAGGAGATTGTACTACTGTCTATGAGACTGAACGTTCAGTTTAGAGCAAGACACGTGCCGGGTGTACTGAACCAGGCGGCTGATGCACTCTCTCGTTCCCACATGCAGGCCTTCAGGGGTTATCTACCCTCCGCGGACTTGGTGGCGGCACCATTTCCCGAAGCTCTCTGGTTACTTTGTGCCCCGGATTACAGGACCTCGTGGGAGCGAGTCTAGCCCCCAGGACAAGGAAGGCATACGAAGGAGCGTTTCGTTCCTATTGGTCATTTTTGGGTCCAGCAAGAAGGGATCATTGGGGTCAGGAGGAGTATGTCCTGAAGTTTCTAGTGGCACTCCACCAGGCAGGCCGATCAGCGGCAACGGCCAATAGGCACCGGGCCGCCATTGCATTCATGGCGCAGGCGCATGGCATCAAGGACCCCACATCATCCTTTCTGGTAAAGAAGGCACTGCGAGGGTGGCAACGCCTCGAGGGTCATAGAGTGGACGAGAGGTGCCCGATTGGGCTAGAAAGGTTGTCCCTGTTGATGTCCGTACTCCCTGCGACATGTTCATCCCAGTCAGAGGCAGTGCTGTTCCGGGCCGCTTTCGCATTAGCATTCCATGGGGCTATGCGGGTGAGCGAGCTGGTGGCAAAGAATAAGCAGGATACGGGGGAGGTCTGTGTCGAGAACACATTCTGATGAAAGGTGATTCAATGGTAGTCACAATAGCCAGGTCCAAAACCGATCAGGGAGCTATCGGGGACAGTATTATTGTCCAGCGTATGCGAGGGTCCCCCATGTGCCCAGTGAAATGCGTTGAGAATTATTTAGCGCAAAGGGCGGTATCATGGGGGGGAAGCTTGCTGAGACACACCGACGCCACCCCACTGACTAGGTTTCAGTTTCAGCGGGTGTTAACAATGGCAATCGCGGCAGCGGGCTTGGACCCGAGCGATTTTGGGACCCATTCCTTTCGGATAGGGGCTGCTACAGAGGCTACAGCCAAGGGTCTGAGTGTCGAAAAGGTGAAACAATTGGGACGTTGGTCCTCGAACTGTTATAAAAGGTATGTGCGGTTGCACATGTTGTGAAGCCAATGTCATGCACTCACGCTTCTTGTTTTCTGTTTGGTTTACAGTTTCGCGAGCATGCTATGCGGGGCGGACTGTGCAGTCAACCCGACACCTGGGGACCAGCGGTCAAAGATCACCGGCTGAGGGAAGAGTGGTGTGGGTCGCTGGCCACTCATACGTGAGGCGTGCCGGGGACGTATTCAAAGCAGGTGACATGATTCACGTGGCTGGGGAATACGGGTATAGGGTGACCTTCCACGGAAGGGGCGGGCTCTGTATTGACCAATTTCAATGTTTTATTGAGGGACTGTTAGGGCGGACAAGGTCACCGCCGTCTGTAATCATAGTACACCTGGGAGGCAATGATTTGGTGACCATTGGTCGGGGAGTACTACTCGAGCGAATTTTATCCACTGTTAGTTGGTTGGCGAGAAGGGTGCCAGGGTGCACGATAGCATGGTCACACATGATTCCCAGGAAGGTGTGGCGGGGGGCCCTCTCTGTGACAGCTTTGAATCATTCAGTAAAGAAAGTCAATAACAAACTTAGTAGGTTGTTTCGCTCAGGACAGTTGCATTGTATTCCGCATGGATGTATTCGGGGGGACCACATGTATCTCGAAGATGGGGTCCATTTGTCCCGGGAGGAGAATGTCTTACTCATAGGAGACTTCATAGCATGGTTAAGGGGATTGTAAATCCATGACCTTTAGTAGGAGTTTGTGGGGGGTCCGGATAGCCGGTCAACTATCCGGCCTGTGGCGGTAAGGTCATGATCGGTGAGCAGTAATTTCAAGATCCCTAGAGGGGGGCGCCACCCATTATGGATGGGAGCGCCCGGGGGGAGGCGGCCATTGGCCCCTCACACGGGGAGGCGGCACCCACTAAGTATGGGGTCGCCTAAAGGGAAGGCGGTCATAGGCCCCTCCCAGGGGAGGAGGCGGCTATGTGCCCCTCCTACGAATTTCCCGGGGCCAGGACATCCGCGACGGCGGATGTGGTAAGCAGTGTGGGGTGGGAGGGGGGTCTACGCTACCTTCTAGACACCTCACACGAGTCCTCGGACGACCACTAAGATGGCGTCGAGTTAAATAAGGGGCCCCCGCTAAGACAAGGGAAATTGGAAGTTGGCACAGAGGTACAGTCCTCTGTGCGCCCGCCCCTCACAAGTGAGGGGGGAGTTCTGGTATTAGGGATCTGACACCGGTTACGACCTTGCCGTTGGCCCGTAATGTTAGGATGTACAATTTTTATTTAGAAAGTATGCATTTGCAGGATGTCTAGACTCGGCTAGGAGAACCTTTGTATTAGAGATTTGTTAAGGTTAGCCAATAAGCGTGTCTGCATCGTAATGTCATAAATGAAAAATTGTACATGATATGAAACTGTTATTTTAATGTTTTAATTTTGTTTCAGATTTTAATAAATACGGCCGGGAGGGTAACTCCCTCCCGCCTTCCAAAAGTTCAAGAACTGTGTCCGTCTTCCCATCCTTGGGGATTGTGTTGGGAGGGGGTGACAGGCATCCCGGCCATACGTAGCGTTGTCATGTCGCGCGATGTTAAATCGGCGATGTGACACGCGATCCAATAAAATTGCAGCCTTTGCGAACCAACTACTTGCGAGGACAAAATGAGCGGTGAGACGGCCGATGCATGTAATGCCCGCGATTTGAAGTGCCTCGAGGACATTGACATTGACGGATCGTCATACAACCCCTCAATCGCACGTCTCTTAATAGATAGAAATGCAGTCCTGCAACTGCTATCTTAAACAGGAACGCAATTATTCAATTCCCCATTTACGGATGCTGTTTTTCACCAAAAACTGCAAAGCAGTCGTTTGGAACCTTGATTATTCCATATTTATGAGAAGGAGAGTGCTTAAGAAGTGGGCTGCGACTTCGAGCAAATGAGCAATTCTCTTTTGATAATTCTTATGCACAAATCTATGCAGCATATTTCTCAGATTAGGAGATGTTTTAATTATTTAGAAAATGCACCAATCATTTTCATAAAGAGTTGAATTACCACAACACGGCATAGATCCTCACTGGTGTAATCGGAAATATTCTGTATTAGCTCTCTTTTATAATGGTACAACAGCTTGGACACATAGGTGCACACATTTTAGTTTCAATGAGGGCGATTTAGATTGACATTTTAAATATTCACTTTTAAAGTAGGTGCCTTTTGCCTTCTGTATAGTTTCTATGAATCACACTTTCCACCTGGATCGATGTATTTCAGCATCTGCAGGATAAATACTTACAATGCACACACACACATACATATACCCCATTTCCATACACATACAGATACATATTATCCAATTCTAGTTATAATATTTTCATTGTACTTTCAAAGATATTTTCTCCAAAGGCACTACTGCAAGATGATGTAAATAAATGCGCGAGAATCGCCAGGTTATTTCGATCCCTGTTGCCGGTAACATCAGCTACATTTTTGGCGCTTGGTTAAACAAAAAAGGTGAAATGTTTCAGCATGTTTACACTTTAACAAGGTGTTTTGCTTTTATTCACTGCACTAGGGCTGTCCCTTCCATTTTGTTCAACTGATCATGCCAATATCAGATTCCTTCAATTGGACCTGTGTGCTAACTCATACATCAGACCCGGCTTCAAGAATATGTGTCAGCCAGAGAAACAAGTTTCTCTCTTTTTGTCACAATAAGTAAAAATATTGAGTCAAGCAAGTGCACTGGAAACTTCTCTAAGCTAGCCTTACACTTGCTGTCTGACATAGCCTCCAGCAATACAGAAAATAATTAACTCAGCCGCCACCAAAGGTGGAGAATGGAGAAAGCACTACAATTATAAATGATGACAATTTGACAGTGCTGCGCCCATCAATCTCGTATTTCACATACTGGCTCCGTGGGGGTAATAAATGAACACCCCAAGGATATGGATTCACAACTTTAGAACAGAAATAATGATGATCTGCTACTTCTTCTTGCTGATTCTCTCTCTTCGGAGCTTTCTGCCGATGCAATCCTTTCGACAGATTGGAGGAAAGTGTAACAAATCCTAGACATAGTACAATAGAAAAGTCGCCATATAATGTTCACATGGACCGCAATTTGTGTATTTCAACAAAAGATGAAAGACAGTAACACGAGGTTAAAAGAGATGACACCTTCGAGGAGAGCGATACAAGCAATACCTCAGGTCACAAAACTTGAAAAGGCAATCTGAACCGATTTCAACTCTACAGTCAATAAACCAGAAGTTGTTAATACCTGCAGGCATAGACGTACTGCTTAGACTTGTGTGAAGTCTGTCTCCTGACCTGATTCAGAGAATTCTCAGGCCTAATCCACGATTATATATGACTGTTTCCAAGTGCTTTTGAACATTCACTAACCCCTTCTGTGTGAAATGTATATATTGGACCAAATTTGTTAGGGGCTTGCATTGACCATGCATGATGCATGTCGTTGCAAGGAAACGCAGGTGTTTAATTGAGCTATTTGCACCACCTTATGTGACTTTTGAAAGGAATATAATGCAATTCAGTGGCTTGCACTGCGCTGTGTTAAATGTAGTTGAGGTAGTCATTTCATGGGTGGATTATGGGCTTTCCCAATCATCCACCCATCGAATTTGATGCAATTCCACATTTATTAAAAGTACTGAAGCTGAGATTGCACTCAGATAGTGCGTCTACCACAGAGACTGTAGGAAGGACAAATATGTTTATTTCCCTTTGTTACTTCCTCTTTCTATGCTTGATGGTTTCTGCATCAAGCATATAACGAGAAAATTGCCCTTTTCTGCTAAAAAAATCTATTCTGCTTCTAATGCAGGCACCGTTGCAGCATGGTGCAGGAGTGCCTGGTTTGGAACTAGGTAGCCTCATGTGTGCCAGGTAGAGAGCTGGAAAGTGCCATATCTTAGTAGATATGGCGTTCTTCAGCTCTCTTCCGTTCACGTGATGCAGCGAAGCAACTTTGCTTGCCCCATAATGTTTAAATTACAAGAGCAGTGTTATCTTGAAGGATAAATTGCACTATTTTTTTCTTCACAGATCAAAAAAAATCCATATGAAAATTTCCATTCACCCAATCCCATGAAGCAGATGATGGTGCTTTGACCCTTTGTCTTGTTATGTTTGTCTTGCTGTTAGGCGCCTTGATGCCTTTGGGCTTAGTTGCGCAATATAAGATTCTTTTCATTTCATTTCATTTCATTAATTTCATTATCAGCGCCACCTACACCCCGACACCACCCAACTGTAAATTTAAAAGTGAATGGAAGTGTGACAAAGGCAATGTAAATGTTGATGAATACCCGCAAAAAGATACTACTTACCCCAGCAAGATGGCTCAATGAGGTAATGTTGAACATAGCAATGCTGTCTTAGTATTTCATTCTTATATGAAGTCATTAAATTGAGTACCATTACATTTGTTAATGACAGCATCTGTTATTTGCAAGGCTTTGTAAAATCAGAATTGTGTTAGAAAGAGATCTGTGAGAAACCAAACCACTATTATTAACATTATTTGTATTATTATGAATGTGTGGGCGTTCTCCACATTTGCATGACCCACTAAATTGGGAATCCCCAATTCTTAACATCTGTCAAAACTGAACTGTATAAAGTCTATATAGATGGAGGCAGACCTATACATGTCATGAATGATGTCTCAATGTGCACGAGTTTCCTGATCAATCCTTCGATAATTAAGGCTTTGTTTGTACATTTTTCACCGGCAAGTCAGAATTATGCTCTGATAAATACATATGTAGATAAAAAACGAAACAAAATTACAGTTGCCTCCAAACAAAAGACAACAAGGGACTCAGCGGGCAGTAGCAGGTCATTTTATTCAGAATTTCTTGGGCATGACGCGTTTCGGGAATTGTCCCTCTTCAGATGCCTATGCTCCCCGTCCTAACTCCATGTGGCAGTCCCTTTTTTAATTTAAAATGCATCCCCCTCATTGGTGGAAAAGGTGTTGGACTGCAAATACCAGTAACCCTTGTTGTGGGATGTCTGGATAGGATGCCGGGACTCAGAAAAGTTCCTCTTTGGGCTGAAACAATTAACCCCCACTGCCCAACGCCTTCTGCCGCCTCCGTTGTGGGTTAATCAGGGAAGCATCGTGACAATCGTCCGTGCTTTACCGCAAAGTCGCGGTCCCATCAAGGTCAGATGTTTCCCCTCCCGTGGCTTGCAGCACTCCAAGCACTCTATTGCTCCCTCACATCTCCTCCATTCTGCCACTAAAGTGCTTGGCTCGTCAAGAGTGGTCTCCTCCAATGGGCTGTGGCCTCCCAAGAAAATATCAAGGTACAGTTGCCTCCAAACAAAAGACAACAAGGGACTCAGCGGGCAGTAGCAGGTAACTATAACTACTTTCTGGTGATTGCCAGTAGGTAATATATATATAAATATATATTACCTACTGGAGGTTGCCATTAGGTAGTTATAGTTAGGACCTAGTTTCCATAGGAAAAGAGTACTTTGTTTTCTCAATATCTTTGGCATTTGTTGACAAATCTTCGCAAAATTTTCCAAAACTGTTTCCCGCTCCGGTCAGCTCCTGTCTTAAATGTTTTGGGGTGATTCGACAAGTGGGGGCTGAGAAAAAGGGGGTCCAAAACGCGTTTTTCCCATGTAATTTTCCATAGGAAACTTTAGACACAGCTACAGCTCAAACTGTTGAACGGAATTACACCAAATTTGGCAAAAAGTTAGCCCTTGGTTCGGAAAGAGACCTTTTTTTGTAAACGGTGTAAATCCGTTCAGTAGTTCATGAGAAATTTGAAAAAGAAAAGGTTTCGATATCTAGGGTCGCAGTGGAGTCACGACCCCTCCTGAGCACGAGCTTCACTGGGATTGGCACCCAAAACTCCAAACCAGGACGTGTTGGTAGCAAAAAAAATGTTTAAAAACAAGAAAAGGGGGCAGGGCAGAAAAGGCCTGACCCCCTAGGCCTGCTTAGCAGGTCCCACAAGGACCCCCAGGGCAAAAAAAGCATTAAAAAAACATTTTGGCGAAATTAGCGCTGGGGTCGTGAATCCCACCAAAATGAAGCATTTAATTGAGACACCCGGGTGGGCCAGGTCCAGGGGGCATTGTCATAAAATATTAGAGGGGGCCCGCGGGGGACCCTGCAGCCCTGGGGCCCACCACCTTCCTGGGGCTATCTGTGTAATATGCAGGAGGGCACATAGCCACCCCAACCTCTGGGGACTGCCACCCCTTGGGGCTTATTTGAAATATTTGTGGGGCACACAGCCCCGGGGACCAACCCCCCAGGGCTTCAATTTTTATAAATTACGAAACCTGTGTTGGAGGCTTGAGCCCCCCCACACACACAGGGGACCACCACCTCTCTAGGGCACCAATAATGTAAAATGGGGGTCCGTAATGGACCCCTGAGCCATGGGGACCACCAACTCCCCGGGGCTATTTTCACAAAGGGAAGGGGGCCGCGCGGCACCCCTCCAGGAGCCATTGGTGGCCCTTGGGACTGCCACCCCCTAGTGCCAGCTCCTGCAGTGTCCCGGGGTGCCCACCCCCGGGACACTGCTGATTGCTATGAGAGGGTGGGAACTGTACGGCTCCTGCCCTGTCATAGCAAGCACTGCTTTGGATTTTGGAAGCACGAGTAGGGAAACCTGCTCTCTCTCCAAAGCATAGTGATTTTCCAAATGGGGAGCTGCATGTCAGCAGCTTCCTGTGTGGAAAAGCAATGCCGCCTCCCGCAGGACGCGGGAAGCCGGCCGGACCGTGGTGGCATTGGGGCGCTCCTCCCATGGTCTCCAACGGATAGGTTAGTCTTCGGAGATGGGGTCTCCGGGGCTAGAAGTGTCCCGGCAGGAGGGCCATGCGGCTCCCCCCAAAAATAAAGGCTGGCCCCGGGGATGGGGTCCCTGGAACCAATATAGGCCTCAGGAGGGGGGCCACGCAACCCCCTTTTTAAAAAAAATATATATGTGGCCATGCCCCAGGGGATGGGGGTCCACAGTGCTGGTATTGGCCAAGGCAGAGGGGCCCATGCGGCCTCCTTCCTGTTCAGATTTTGTTTTGTTTTTTAAAAAGGGGTCAGGCCCTGGGGGATGGGGTTCCCAGGGCCAAAAATAAGGGAAAAGAAGGGGGGCCACACAGTCTCCCTTCTGAAAAAAAAAATGAAAAAAAAGAGCTCCAACCCTCCCAGCAACACAAACTCGCCCTGTGGTGCGTTTTAAGTTGGGGAATTCATTCCCCTTCGATACTGGGGCTCCCTGGGGGCCACACAGCCAACCAGGTACCTCCAGTATGCGCCACAGGGCTGCCTTGCAGGGAGGTGGTCGAGGCCACATCCCTTGTATGCCTCTCTGCAATGCAGCTATGTGGCACTTACTGGAGGGAACTGGAGGGCTAGTTGGATCCCAAGGACCCTCAGGATTCAAAGGGACTGAATCGCCCAACCTAACAACACGCCACGGGATGTGTTTGCACAGTTGTGAAGAGAGGGGGAAGGGCCTAATGTGACAAGTGTGAAAACAGACTCCGTAGAGCATTTTAAGTTGGGGGATTAAGTCCCCTTGTACCCTGAGGGTCCCTGGGGGCCAACTAGCCCACCAGGTACCTTCAGTAAGCACAACAGAGTTGCATTGCAGAGAGGTGAAAAAAAGGGGCGTATCCTCGGACCACCTCCTGCAACGCAGCTCTGTGGTGCTTACTGTAAGTACCTGCGCAGCCGAAACGCGTCTCTCTGTCATTGTGGGGTCGTGGGAGACCTGACTTTGAATAAATAAGCCTTATACCTACATACCTGATGTACGTGCCTCGTCTTCATTGGAGCAGGACTGTCTTTTGGATATATATATATATATATATGTATATATATATATAGATTTATACCAGTAGGTAGTTATAGTTAGGACCTATTTTCCATAGGAAATCCGCAACATTCTATTTGGAATAACTTTAGCGCCGATTGACGAATCTTAGCGGAATTTTCAAAACTGGTGGGGTTCTCCGATCCGCTCCTATCCTTAAAGTCGTGGGGTGAGTTGTGAAGCGGTGGCTGAGAAAAAAGGGGGGTCTCAAAACATGTTTTCCCCATGCATTTTTCCATAGGTACAGTTCATCGCAGCTACAGCACGAAAGGCTGAACGGAATTACACCAAATTAGGCAAAGTTGCAGTCCTTGGTTCAGACTTCTGCCTTTTGCTTATATGGTGTAAATCTGTTCAGTAGTTCCTGAGAAAATAACAATTAAAGGTACAAATATTTCTATGGCCTCGGTGGATCTGCATCTATGTGGATTATAAGCGCACTGTCCCTAACAAGAGCAGAATGCTGATTGGCTGTGAAGTGGTTGTCAACATTCGAAACGAAGAAGTGTTGGCAGCCATTTTGTTCCTGGAAGAAGCGAGGATCTAGAAATGAGTGGATCAAGTGTTTAAAATGTATAAAGGAGACAGGTCCGAAATGTTTTGACCCTGTAGACCTGCTTAGGGGGTCCCACAAGGACCCCTAGGGCCCAAAAATGATTTTTGTTGTCATTGAAAAAATGGAGAAATGTGCGCTGGGTGCATGGATCCGCCGTAAAAAAAAAACGAAGCGCGGGCTCCTGTGCTTGTTTAAAAATTAGCTACGTGTGAAGGAGAAATTCTGGGTTCTAAAATATTTCATTTGAAGAGGGAGCCGAGAAAAAAAGGGGGTCCCAAAACGTGTTTTCCCCATGCAATTTTCGTAGGAACCGTTCATCTCGGCTTGTACACCAAATTTGTAGTGGTAGTCCTTGGTTCAGACTTGTGCCTTTTGCTTAAATGGTGTAAATCCATTCAGTAGTTCCTGAGAAAATTACAATTAAAAATACATTTATATCTATGTCCTCGGTGGATCCGCGCATCTTGTGCGCACTCTAAGTGCATCGTCCCAACCACGCGCTAATTGACAGTCAAGTGGTTGTCAACATTAGAAACCAGGAAGTTTTGCCAGCTATTTTGTGGCTCGGTAGATGTGAGGATCCAGAAAATAGTCAGACAAGTGTTCAGCACGTATAAAGGGGGCATGTAAGAAATATTTTGATCATCTAGACCTGCTTAGGCGGTCCCACAAGGACCCTTAGGGTCCAAAAATACATTATGTTTGTGGAAAAAACAGGGAAATGTGCATTGGGTGCATGGATCCTCCGTAATAAAAATAAAAACGAGGCGGGGGCTCATGTGCTTGTTTAAAAATTAGATACCTGGGAGGGCCAAATTCCGGGGTCTAAAATATTACATTTCATTGGGGTCCAGAGGGGCCCTGTATAACAGGGACCCCCATTCTTCAGTGCTACAAAATAAACGGGCGAGGGAGCTCAAAGGTTCGTCTAAGCCCCGAGGATTACCACCCTCTGGGGCTTTTTATATTTTGAGAGGGGGGCCGCGTTATCTCCCTTCTGGAGCAGTGGAAAGCCTTGGGGAACACCACCCACCAGGAGCAGCTCCTGCTGTTTCTCGGGGTGTCTTCCCCCCGGATACTGCTATTTGGTATGGCAGGGCGTGAGTTGAGGTTCCCGTTGTGTCATAGCAACCTTGAAGGCATATTAATAAATGCAATTTTTTTTTAAAAAGCCAAAAATTGCGGTAAAAATGATATTGCCCTATTTACTAAGTGACGCTAAGATGCCTTAATGCATGTTAGCAGACGGTTTGCTAAGGGCTCGCCTCGTATCTCCAATGAGTTACAAAGTAGGGGTTCTCAGTGGCAAGGTAGGTGTTTCTATGAGAATATAAAAAGGAAGAGAGAGGTATGACAATAGTGTTGTATTTACAAGTCGGCCCTGGATTTGAAGACCGATAGGAAAACTCTCACTAATTGCGGTTTATGTCAGATCCTAACATCTGTTCTGAAGTAGACTTAAGTATGTTCTATATGTAAGGTGGATTGATATGTTGAGTTCACAGTCCTATATTAATACGTTTTTCACTAGCGAACATAAATTATTGCTGTCTTTCTTGCGATACTGGGGACATATTTACAAGGACAGCGTTAAAATTATAGTCGCTTTAGGGTTAGGAAAGTGTTATTAATGCGGCCATAATGGCTTAATAATAGGCTTTTGAAAATTTGTGAGAATTCCAATAGACGCCCAAGTTTACACCAGAACATGTTTACATTGCCCCATCCTTGCTGACACTATACTCGAGGACATGAACACGTAGAACTGACTCCCAAGCTTGGTCCTAATTAAATTATTCACAGTTCGGCTTTTTTACATTACGCCGTAATTTTTACATTACGCCTTGTTGAATTAGACATAGGCTAAGGTTTGAGACCTTGAGTATTCCATTACGTTTAGTCCACCACTACTAACACTACAAGATGGCCGCCGCTATTAAGAACCAATCAGGTTCGTGGTAACTTCCCCTTAAAACGGAAGCTACACCTCCCACTGCCTCCACCCGGTTCCAGTGGCGATGGGTAGGTGCTTGTAACGCAGCTCAGGAAATCACCAAGTAAGTGATAGGTATTTAACAATGCGCTACGCGCACAAGACTGTCATGCGATGCAGGGTCCTTAACGTACAAGCCCTTTATTTAAAGTCCTGTTGGCATTCCCTTGTAACATTGCACTGAGCCCCAACAAGATGCCAGAGTAAGCTATAAGCCTTTCTGACTCCAACACTAAGCAGGACTTTTACCGCACTCTGAAACGGACACACGGGGGTTTAGAATGCCGTCAGAATATTCTACAATTAGCGCCTTTTTACAAACTTCACAACCAGGCGACACGCTACTTAGTAAACGAGACGCCAGAGTAAGCTATAAGCCTCTGTGACTCCAACACTAAGCAGGACATTTACCGCACTCTGAAACGGACACACAGGGGTTTAGAGTGCCGTCATAATATTCTACAAGTAGCGCCTTTTACAAACTTCACAACCAGGCAACACGCTACTTACCTAGTAAACGAACTTTACACAACTTTACAGTCGGCTGTTGGCCGCGCTATAACTAGGAAGCGAGATTTAACCAATAGGCTCACTAAGATCAGCCTTACTCCCTAGGAACTTAAGCCACAAAATAATATACTGAGGTTTTGCACAACATACTTCATCTCAAAAAGATGCCAATAACAAATGTGTACATTAGTCATTAAATTACGATATTGTAACACATGAAATCGCAGAAGACCCACTTCTAATGAACTAAAACTCTGACAGAGAAGGAACCAGGGTGGGAATTAACCGCCAGAAAACCCTATAGCCTTCTAAACAAACTAACTTCAGGGGCACAATATTCCAAACCCCTACACCCAAACAATACCTGAATACATTGACTTAATACAACACTGACACTAGATGTTAACTGCCAGCTAGTCTATGTATACCTATGCAGGTCACTGACATTAGATTGTTACTGCCATCCAGTCTATGTATGTGTATGCAGATCATTGAGATTTCTTCCTCTATATAGCACTGTGGTTGAAGATCTCCCTTAAGCTTTACCCGCAGGACACTGTCGTTGTCTGATTGTTTTTAACTTTAGGTGAGTTGTGAATAACTGCGTGCAATGAATACCAACTGGGTATTCGGTTTTTAGTACAAGGTCTTCACCTTCACATGTCACTCTCACTGTACTCCCACTTCTGAGAGTGCCTGACACACTTGTGCAATGGTGTTGTGACACGCATGACTCACACTGGCATGCGAAACGCACAAGTATTACAGTCACTAATGCAACGTTCTTCAAAGTGTTTGTGATATGCTCTCCCTTTTCTTCCAACAGGTATTAACAATCACAACCTGAAGAAGGGTAATATAATATTGTTCTTCCCTTCACCCCCTAGTGTGGTAGCCATACAAGCTTACATACACCATACTCCGTGGTAATAGTGTAGACAGTTACATACATTTTTAGATACTTGCTAATTAGTCCCCCTGGTCCTGAAGAATCGCTCAACAAACTTTAGAGTAGCGAGAAACATGTTGACCGGACTGCAATAAATTCCAGATGAGAGCGGGAAACATCATTTTCCACTACTCTCCTCTAGGAAATCGTTTTTAATTAAAGCAGTGGCCCTTCTGAATAAAGTACTCCCGGTACCACTAGCTTTATTTTAATCTACAAAATCACGTCTACCCTAGGTTCTGGCCCCATACCCGCACTTCATCCATACGGCAGTTGGAAAAAGATCTCCGCCAAAGAGCCCCTCTATGAGGTGTTGCCCATTGGGTATTGCACCGCCGACCCAACAAGGAGCAGGCCCAAATGATGAAGCATGACACAAGAAAGGGTGTGTGAGGGCATCAAATCCAACAAAATGGATTCCCAGGGTCACCATCAGGCTACCCAGTTCTAATCCACCTGCATCACAGACTGTATCTGTATTTCTTTATTCCATAAGGAACAACACGACAACCATTGTATACACAATTCCAATAGACGCCCAAGTTTACACCAGAACATGTTAACAATGTTCTTGATAATATGCCCCCAAGTTTGCTATGGCAGTGGGAGAGCCTCGGCTCTCACTCTTGCATAGCAAACAGCAATGTTGAAAAAATCTTCCGGTAAGTTAACAAAGGATTTTGATGTCCATTATCGCCGTTTTAGTTGTAGTTTGCTGCTGTTAAAGCGGCGTCAATTTTAACGCCGTCCATCTAAATATGCTCCTAAGTTTTGTAATATCGACAATCCGGTCTCCCATTTAAATAGGCACAAAGTATTTAGTGAAGTGTATTGTGAATTGTGAAGCAACACTGTTTAATTGTGATTGATAAAGAATTCGAAGAGTTGTGTACTTCTTTTGCTCGTAATGTACATAGGGGCAGATTTACAAGTACCTTGCGTCACTATTGCATCACTTTTAATATGGGAGAAGTGACGCGTAAGTGGTGCAAGGGGCTTGTAAATCTGCTACACAGTGTTCTGTCTTAGTTTGCTTTCATCTCTGTCACGTAGAGGATCCTGGGTAAATATAACGGTTTCTGTACTGCCAGTACCTTTCAACCCTACCCCCAAACTGCTTACTGATCTTTACCATAGTAAAAGTTCATGGAACACTCAAGTGAGCACACAGGTTACAAGTTCACCACAAAATGTTGCTAATCCAAACAGTTACTGTGCTGGAGTTTTTTTAATTTTCCATAGGAACCGTTAATCCCAGCTACAGACACTGGTAAAGAGCTGGTAAAGAGTTAGCCTCAGTATTATACTTCTAGTTATAAACAACATTTCTATTTTTAATTGTTTAATGTTTTCTTTTTTTAGTTCAACAAGATTTTATTAAGAGAAATAAGGATCCAATAATAGCAGTCAAAATACAAAGAGGTGATACATTCCAATATGAGTAGAACGTGAAAAAACAAACATGGATATCATTTGATCAGCAACTCAATTATATGTAAATAAAATTAGAAAGAGGGGAATCAATGTGGAGTTACCAATATAAGTCAATAATGGGTATATCGTGCAGAACATGGAACATATCAGCCTCTGAGATGAGGGTAGGGGCAGGGGAAGAAACAAGAGCAAAAGGAGGAAGGAAGGAAAGAAAGGAAAAAAATAGCAGTAGAAAGAAAGAACGGGATGAGAGGACAGGAAAGAGGGAAAAAGAGAGAAGGAATCCCACAGGAATAGCCCAATGCAACGTAACTAGCAGACCAAACATTAAGTAGACAAACCAACAGGAAAACGAGGGACTACACCTTGCGAGGAGAGTTCCATGTATTTATCCAGGGATTCCCAAACCCCACTCGAAATGGAGGGTGATAGGTGTGCTAGATCTACTGAGGTGTGAGCACTGCGTAAGAAGGAAACCCATGCCCACCACGTATGGTAAGAGACTGACGAGAAAGATTTCCAATCCATAAGGATAACCTTGACCGCAATAGATAAAAGAAGATCTAACAGCTGTAATTGCAACAAATCAAGGGGAAGGGGCGTAGGAGCAGCCCAGGGACCTAATATAACTAGAGGAAAAGAGAGCTGGAGCTGAATGTCAAAAATAAGAGATAAATGTTGCTGAATAAGGTCCCAGAAAGGTTTAAGTAAGGAACAATTATAGAACATATGAGGGAAATCCCCCGCCTCCATGCCACAACTCCAACAGAGATCATCTTCTTTAAGGTTGAGAGAATGAAGACGTACAGGTGTCCAGTGGAGTAAGTTAATCGAGAAAAACTTGGACTGTATTAGGGAAGGAGCTATTTTGTTACGAAGCGCAAATTTGTTGATGGATTGCCAAGCTTCAGATGATAAATGATCCGTAATATTGTGATCGAAATGACGCGTCCATTTTTGTTGTGCAACCGTCTGGTCAGGAAGCGAAGTAGAAGATAGAAACTTATATATGTGGGAGGCAACATGACCAGCTTTGAGCCAAATACAAAATAGCGAAATGGTAGGGGAGGAGGGGTGAAGACGAGTTTTTGAGATGGCAACCTTGATTTTAAGAAAGGTATAGAAGTCTAGATTAGTTAGAGAGTGTTTGAGCGCTAGGGTAGAAAAAGGTAAGGGCTCCCCAGAGTCACTATACAGATGTTGTACAAGAGAGACACCTTTCGTAGCCCAATATGACATGAGGGTGGGAGTGATATTAAGTTTAATTTTGGAATTACGCCAAATGGAAGACCATCTAGTTTTGTGCAGAGGAAATGCCAGCTTCCTGTCCACTTTCTTAATTGCGGTAAATGTATCAATAATTATAGAGCGGGAAAACAGAATGTGCAAAGTGGAAGTAGTACAGAGAGAGGCAATTGGTAGAGGTGCAGCTAAGTCCTGTTCTATGAGTAGCCATAAAGGAATATGATGGGATGGGGAAGAAAACCATAAGGCCCCCTGAGAGGCCAAGAAAGCCGTGTGGTATTTTTCCCAGTCCGGGAAATTACAACCCCCCATATCACAGGGTCTACGTAAATATTTATATGCTAATCGAGCGCGTTTACCATTCCAAAGAAATTTGGCGGTGATACCATCGATTTCCCGAAAAAAAGAGTCGGATAATTTCATCGGAATCATAGATGAGACAAAATTAATAATCGGCGTGATCATCATTTTTAGGGTTTGTAGGCGACCCCACCACGAAATATGTTTCGGAGACCATGTATCCAGAAGACGACGAACCTTAGTAAGAGTTTGAGATTCATTGTAGGCAACCGTGGTATGTAGCGTGGAACAGAAATAGATGCCTAGATATTTGAGATGGGTAGATTGCCACTTAAAGCCAGCCGAACCCATATGAGCAGGAAAACAGTAGGCATTTAAAGGGAACATTTCTGTCTTATCTCTGTTTAGAGTGTATCCGGATACTTTAGAGAACAACGAAATGGTGTCAGAGATAGCAGGGATGGCCAACGCTATATCATCAGAGAAAATGAGAACATCGTCAGCGTAGGCAGCAGTTTTAAGACAATGAGGGCCAAAAGAAAATCCTTTGATATCAGGATGTAAATCAATCAGCCGAAGGAGAGGATCAATAGATAACAGAAACAAGAGAGGGGATAAGGGACACCCTTGCCTCGTACCCTGGCAGAGATTAAAAGAAGAGGATGTAGCACCATTAACCCTAATATTAGCTTTAGGTTGGGAGTATAAAGACATTACCATGTTAATAAAAGAATCTCCGAGGTTATGTGCACATAAGACAGCTCGAAGGAAAGGCCAAGAGACCTTATCGAAGGCCTTTTCCGCATCGAGGGCTAAGGCCGCGGCAGGTAGTTGGGATCGCTTAGCCGCTCCAATAATATGACAGAAAGTGCGGATATTGTCTCTTGCCAGTCTACCCTTAACAAATCCAGTTTGGGAGGGATGGACTAGATTAGGAATAAAAGATTCTAGACGTTTAGCCAAGATTTTAGCAAAAATCTTCGCTTCCATATTAAGAAGCGAAATAGGGCGGAAATTCTTAGGATCTGAATGATCCTTACCTTCTTTCGGGATCACTACTATCGTGGCATCAGCAGCTGTACCAGAAACAGAACCATTACGAACAAAAGTGTCAAAGACAGCTTGTAGCTTAGGAACAAGTAGCGGAAGAAAGGTTTTATAAAATAAGATCGGGTATCCGTCTGGACCAGGAGCTTTCCCCGAGCGGGTGGCCTTGATAGCAGCCGCTATTTCCTCTGGTGAGATAGGAGCATTCAGAGTAGAGCGATCTCCTTCTGAGACTGATTGAATCGGAATTGATTTTAAAAAGTCTTGGCACTTGTCAAAAGAAGCCTGGTTAGAGGGGGTGTATAATTTGTTATAGAAATCGCGAAAGACTTCAAGAATTTCTTCAGTTTGGAATTTGGTAGAGCCAGTGTGATCTTTAATAGAAGAGATCTGGGAGGACTTATAGGAAGAATCTTGGAATTTTAATGTGGCAGCCAAGAGTTTCCCAGCGCGATTCTTTAAAAGTAACTTCTTGGACTTTTGCGCCTGGAAGCCAATATGAGCTCTTTTAGTGACAATAGTATTATATTTGTATTTTAGGAGCTTAATTTGTTGTAGGATAGTCGGATCTTTGGTATGTCTAAAGGAGGCCTCCAGAGTTTTGATGTTAGAAGATAAGTCAGTAAGTTCCCCCTTAATCGCCAAGTTACGTTTGGACATGCACGCTATAATTTGGCCCCGAAAAGTACACTTAAAAGAGTCCCATAAAGTTATTGGAGAAGATACCGAGTCCTCATTTTCACGGAAAAAAGTGTTTATTTCCGTGGAGAATTTATCCACCTGGGCAGAGTCATGTAACACTTCCGTATTAAGTCTCCAGGAACGACCACACGGTTTCGGCGCAAAGGACGTAAGCGTAAAAGTGACCGCAGCATGATCAGAAATGACAATGGGATGAATCAGCGGAGAGGAAGAAGCTGAGACAAGAGAGGAGTGAACCAGGAGATAATCAATACGAGAGAATGAGGAATGAGGGGAAGAAAAGAAAGAAAAGTCACTGCCAGTGGGATTATGGAGACGCCAAATATCATGCAATTGAGCAGTGGAACACATGTTAATCATCTGTTTATGTGCTTTAGGCGGACGAAACTGGAATGCAGAGTTCCTATCTAATAAAGGATCCATTGGTAAGTTAAAGTCGCCACCAACAATGAGATTGCCAGCATGAGGGGTGTCATGCAATTTTTTAGAAATGGATTTCCAAAAGGCTGGATTATCAACATTCGGGGCATATATATTCATAACAAACAAGTCATGTTGTCCATCCGACAATTTAGATAGAAGCCAGCGACCCTCAGAATCATGCTCAGAAGAGATGATTGATAATCCTGAATTCCTCGAAACTAACATAAGCACACCATTGCGTTTACCAGAAGCATCAGAACAAGACACATCCGACACCCATTCTTTCTTTAAAAATAAAGCTTCTCTACTGGTAATTTTAGATTCTTGAAAGAGGACTAAGTCTGCCGAGAGCGACTTACAGTAATCCAGGATTTTAGATCGTTTCACTGGATGATTTAATCCCTTAACATTAAGGGATAATACATTTAAACCTGGCATGGAACAAAGGGGGATACAAACGGAGACAGCATTGAAGACAGAGAAAGAACGGAGTGCAAACAAACAGTGGACCAGCTATTAAGCAAAATAGATGTTACGGGAGCAACCATGTGGGAAAACCAGGAAAAAAGAAAGGGCAGAAGAGAAGAAAGACAAGAAGAGAAAAAGAGAAGAGGCAGAGGGGGAGGTCTAAAAGAGACCCATATCATGCAAGGGAGAACGTGGAAAGGGCGAGTAGGGGACCCGTATTAAGAGCAAAAATTGGTAAGGAGAAACAGCCCAATATTAGAAAAGAAAAAAATCTCATGAAAATAAATAAACCATATGAGAAACAGCCGAACTCAGTACACATACATTTTGAAAATGAGGAGCTGAGACGCTATAAGAGGAATAATACACTTCAGGGTAGATTAGCAATATCATAACATGAACAAGATCATATAATGAAGAACAATTGAATAAAAAATGCAAAAAGAAACTTAATTATGCAATAAACAACCTAAATAATATGTAACATTTCCTAAATATAGTAACGAATATGCAGCGAAATCACATATTAATAATAACAACAATTACATAACTATACTAGAAAGTGGAATCGTAGAAGGAAAAAAGATAAGTGCCAGAGAGGAGCATGTAGAGACAAGGAAGAGACAGAGATGGAAGATGAAAAGGAGCAGAAACCGTAAGGAGAATTCTACACCGCCATACTAGAACGATATCTAGCATAAGGTAAAGATGAGAAAAAAAAAGTGCCAGTGAAAATAGAAATAGTATATTAATTACAACCAAGAAATCTGTACCCAAGAACTATAACAAGGCAAGTACCATGTAAAGGATAGACCAGAAAAAGAGGCTGAGAGGACGGAATTGAGAAGGAAGAAAAGAATCAAGAGTAGTATGGAGAAGAGAAAGAAAAGAAAGAAAATACAATAGCAGAGGAGTAAATTAGCGTGTAAACACTACTAGAAAGAAAGAAGAGGAATTCATCTTGAAAAACAGCACAACCACAAGTAGAGAGATAAACAAATCAGGTCCCTGAGGCCCCAGGTGCCTGCGTCGTTGCTCTTTGAATCTCCATCTCTATCTCCTCCTGGTTGTCTAAGAACGTTGTCAAGTCTGCCGGTTCATCGAAGATCCTGGGACGTCCTTTATAAGTGATGCGAAACTTGGATGGACCTGAAAAGGAAAAAGGAATGCCCAAATCGGTGAGACGTTTCCGAAGGTTCAAGAAGCCTTTCCGTCTTATGACTGTGTCTCTGGCAAAGTCTTGAGAAATGGAAATGCGATGACCCTCCCAGTTGAGTTGTTTAATCTTGCGCATATGAGACAGAATCAGTTCAGTGTGTTGATGTCGTAAGGGCTTAAAAATGATTGCTCTTGGCTGGGTGGCTGCCTTGGAACGAAACGTTGGAACACGGTGTGCTCTTTCAATCTCAAAATCTCTGTGAAAAGATAGCTGGAGTGTATCCGGAATCCAATGAGATAGGACCTCAATCATAGAGGAGGATGATTTCTCTGAGTCCTCCGGCAGGCCAAAAATACGGAGATTGGATCTCCTATTACGGTCTTCCTGCTCCGTGAGGTCTCTGCGCAACGCCACCATAGAACGCTCCAGTTGAGAGAGGGACCTGGATTGCTTTTGCATCCCATCCTCTGCAGAACTTATTCGTGTTTCTGTCGCTGATACACGAAGAGAAAGGGCTTTAAAGTCATTTCGGATAGCAGAAACTTCAACTTGCAGTAAGTCAGTGTTAGTTTTTGTTGACTGCGCAATTTCATGAACTTCATTCAGGCGCGCCAAAATGGTGTCCAATGTGGAAGCATTGTCTGCCTGAGGAGATTCAGGTGTCGGAGAGACTGACTTAAGTCTTTTTAAAGATGCGCCCAGGTCCTTAGAGTCTTTGCTGTTCAATGAGCGATTCATAATGACAAGTGACGTAGTAGGAGCCTGTGAGAAAACACTGGAATAGGCTGGAACACCAAAGGTGCGCAAAATATGTAGACTCAGTGTAAAACAGTGGCAGTTTACGCTCAAAACACGCAAAGGAAGAGTAGCTGTTCAAGTATGAGCAAAGTTGTGTAGGAAATCTCTTCAATAAAACAAAACGGACACCTCCATGAAGAATGCGAGAGAAAAAATAAAAGCGAGCAGCTCAAAAAACCAGCCAAGAAGCAAGAAAGTAACATTAAAGAAAAAGCATAAATGTTACCATTTCAGCCGTCGTGTGTAGAAACCCTCAGCCGAGCGCTGAATACCGCAAGTTTGTATCCGCTGCGGCGCCTCAGAAGTCCGATGACAGAAACGGCATGCGCGACAAAATGGCGGTCGCTCTTCAGGAATGCGAGCGCCTGTGAGGGATAATTCAGGAAACATATCCTCGGTGGCTGCGAACGCGGAAAAAACAGCGTCGTGAAGGTCACTGCATGTTCCGCCGCTGGTGAGTGAAGTTACAGGTCAAAAGGGCACGAAGAAGCGGAAAGAAACGCTCTACGGGACCAACTCACCCCGGAGCTCAAGCGCGACACGCCATGCTACAGCGGCGCGCAAGCCACGCCCCCCCTCTACGGGACCAACTCACCCCGGAGCTCAAGCGCGACACGCCATGCTACAGCGGCGCGCAAGCCACGCCCCCCCAATTGTTTAATGTTTTCTAAGCATATTATTATCACACTAAATAATAGGGAAATTTCAGAAAAAGAAGACGTACATACTTTTTAAAATTAACTTTTATTAAAACAACAATAAATAACTAGAAACGTAACTTTAAGATAAAAATATAATAAATAACTAGAATCATAACTTTAACATAACAATATATAAACAAAATGTGAAATGGACTCCAATAGAAGTAGGGTAGGCAACCTGCAAAACAAAAATGAAAATAAGTGTTTAAAATTAGATTGATATGACTAAATGAGGTCAAAGATCACAAATAAAGGTAACACTTGGCAATATTTGGCTATTTGCACATCTGCAGGGTGCCTGATACATTCTACCTCTCTTATAGGCCCGTGTTGAAGAGGTGTCTGTACGGAAGGGCCTACTGCATCAGATTTATAGTATGGAGCAACAGGTCTTTAAAATGATTCAGAAATGAGACAGAATTAGGTGAGAGATCATGTCATTATGCAGGTCAGGCATTTAATTGGAGGAACTGTGTATCTAGGCTGCTCTGCTTCCCTTGTGTAAACACTGTGGCGAACAGAGTTCACAACTTGAGTTTTGCTTTGGTTCTACACTGCAGACAGTATTAAATTCAACCTTGATTCTTTTATTGGCAGAGTGGACCGCAGAGTCCATAACTTTAAAACTTATATTTCTGCTTTATGTCTTTGGACAACCAGGATACTGTATCACATCAACTTTCACTGCGAGGTGGTGTGTGTGCGCTCTTTTTCCCCCAGAGTACTATACCCCATGCACTCCCACTGCATAGTGGTGAGTTCTCATTACTGTGTACCCAGACTGTTGCACCCCATTGACTCCCAGAGTCTGGAGGTGAGTGCCTTTTCTTGCGCACTCAGACTGTTGCAACTTATCCATTCTCAGTGCCCAGAGGAAATTGTACAATCCTACGCAGTCACGCTGCTGCACAGTACCCACTCTCTCAGCACACAGGTGACTTCTGGTTGTTTCGGAAACAAGCTTCTTTGCTCACCTTGTTCCATTGGTGTGATTCAAAGAGGGAGCAGCCTTCTCAGATGTTGTTATGATGGCCACGCATCATCGCAGAATCCTCGAACGTTGAGTTTTGGAGGTGTTGGAGGGGACGCCGTTTCGTGAAACACAACCTGTTAGATAAAAAGGAAGATAACATTGTGCGTCATTTCTTTTTCAAAGGAGAGAGGAAGTGGGTGAGTGACTGAAAAGTATATTCACAGCTCACCTTTCTGTCACCGACATAATGCACCCTGAAGCTCTACATCTAAAAGGTAGTGAAAGAAAGATGTTATGATTGTTAATTGTTAGCATCTTAATGTGGAGTAGAATTACATCACCCTTTCACACACCTTCCCTCCCGCATTAAAATTACAACTATTTGGACAGTTCCAACTTGTTTAATAGACTTTGATTTTTGAACAATTAGAATGGTAGTAATGTTTTCGATCCGGTAGTAAAAGCTAGTGGTGAGCAGTGATACACATGGTTTCAATCATCACGAGCGACGGACATTTGACCGGTTATAAAAACGTTCCTGCTATTGGAAAAACAAATACAAATGCAATAATATACTGTACATAGAACTGCGTAAACCTAAATTGTTGCATCGCCTTTTTGTATGCTGTCTGCTGCACCCCATTTACTCCCTTGACTGCCCTCCCAAGCCTCACAGCTCACATTTTCATGGACAGGGTACCTTTTACATCATGCAGTCCCGCTCTGCCACCAAGAAGTCTCGCATAGGTTGCTGAGTCTTTATATCGCTATGGTTAAAGACATGCTTGTGCACCTATCTTCATCGCAGGTTCCTCACCTGCTCAGTGACCAAAGAGGCCACGCACGTGGCAGTAGGCCCACCTGTTTGGCAGTTCAGGCCTACATGAGGAGTCTGAACTACTAGGATGGGCCATCACAGTTCTTGCGATGGGAGCAACTCTAAAATGGCGTAAAGCTTGTGCGCCCCATCTTTTTTATTGGTAGAGTCATGTGTGTAGTGACGCATGTGCTGGATGGGTGTAGTGTGGATGTATACCATCTACGAGGGAGTGTGTGTGTGCTGTTCTGACAACTAGACCTGGAAGTAAGAAATCACTACAATGGAAATCTGGGCCATGTAGTGTTCTTGTGTTTTTCTGTAAGTGTAAGCGGAGTGGGCTGGACTAACGTATGCCAGTGCTGCATGAGGCTGTGAACGATGACTCTGAACTCTGGACTCTGGAGCTATGGGGGTGGCGTGGTTCCGTCGTGAGCTATATGAGAAATCAAGTAATACGGGTTTCCACGTTGTAGTGCTGCCATCACCCAGGTCTTAAACGCAAATGTGTCATTACATCTGTAAAGTTCCACAATATGGATAACATGGAAGGTACGGTGTATCATTGACCTTACATTCATCTATAGTTGCACACATAAAAGATGGTGGACATGACGCTTTTCTTCGAATATGAATGTTTGTTGTACATTCAGTGGAGTGTTGTAGCTGTACTAATACAGGGCTGTGAAAGGTTTAGGTTGCAGTTTTGGGCGCATGAAGGGCAGATAATATATATACGCATGTGGTCATTCAGGTATACTGTCGAACTTTGTGCTGGAAATCATTGTTCAAGGGTCGGAGTTGTGTCCACATCCTGTTATTGTAGAGTAATGACATAATCAACGCGTGCCTGAAAATGTACTGTAAATACTTTGGTCATGTAAATTGTTGACATAGTTTTGGGTCAAGTGTGCCCTCTATAAATATGCTAAAAAAGAAATAGTACACATTTATAAATTGACTATACAGTTTCTTTGCAGTATTGTAATGATCCACTTTGTACATTCATAATTGTAAGAATGAGGGAGAGTAAGTTATATAATCAAAGTTTTTGTTATTGGCAGAGGGAATATGATTGCATACGCTGTTTATAGCACAATATAATGTGGTGGGGCGCAGGAGCAGCATTTTACAAACATAATAAGTACACAGACACAAATTGATAGTTGAAGTGGGTACGGGCACGTGTGCTCAACTCCATTTTATTACATTGTTGTTGGTAACAAGTAGAATAGTTATCATGATATCATACACAGATATTCAATCATAAACGGTTTATGACTTCTGCTGTACAAAAGTAGGAGAATTATACGTGAAATAATACACATAAGATTCTATTGTCAAGGGTTCATGAGTTGTGGTGCAATAAGGTAGGATTGGTTTGTGTGGAGCCTGCAATATGTTGTTCAGGCAGAGCGCACTGGTAAGAATGTCTTTTGGCAACTAAAGTTTGCCTTTATAAGGCCACGTGGCGATTATTTATGGTGCACTGTGTTAGTGGTACGTCTGGTGCTCAGCATGTGCTCACCCTGCAATGATGCGTGGTTTGAGCGGTCTGTACTCAAAGCATTGAGAATTGTCATTTGAGATGTCATCAGTGATGTCATCAGTGATGTCACTGACCATGTCATGAATGATGTAATATGTGACATCATCACCAGTGGATTGTGGGCGCGAGAGTTACAGTTAGTACAACTAACTATTACGGAGGAATTTCAATGGTTTGGTATGAGTGAAATGTCCAGCTAACTATAACACTCCTGAAACGTATGGTTTTTTCAATGAATATATATTTATATATACATATATATATATATATATATATATATATATATATATATATATATATATATATATATATATATATTACCTACTGGCGGTCGCCAGTAGGTATATATAGTTAGGATTTTTTTCCTAAGGGATTTCTGAAAATTCTATGTCGAATAACTTTGGCGTTTGTGGACGGAATTGGCTGAAGTTTTCAGGAAAATGGCACATTTTGTTTCTGAGCAGCCCCTGAAAATTCGGGGGGGTTTCGTCAAGGGGGGGGCGAGAAAAAAGGGGGTCCCAAAAAGCATTTTTCACATTCATTTTTCCATAGGGCGGTTGGAATCACTTTTAGCTCGAACGGCTGAATGGATTTACACGAAACTTGGCAAAATTGTAGATATGGTTTGCCCGACGTGCCTTTGCTATGTCTCAATATATGTGCTCCAGTGGATTTTGAGAAATTAACGTTTTAAAAAACAGATATATCTGTAACAGCGCTCCGGTTAGCGCTCCGGTTCGCGTACCTGACGCGTAACGGAACTTTGCGAAGCAAAGCTGATTGGCTCTCCGGTGTCTGTCAACATTCTAAACAGTCCGGAACGGCCACCATCTTGTCTCTCGGTAGGATCGAGAGACAAGAGGTGGAGAAAAACGAAGGGTGAATTTAATGAAAGGGGGCAAGGTAGACCCCTCCTGACCCCCTAGGATTGATGAGGGGGATATTAAAGTGCCCCGCGAACCGGGTAGCTTACCGGTAGCGTAACGGGAGTTCGCCATTTTGTGTTTTGGACAAATTTTATCACAAGATGGAGGAATAACAATGTGTGAAATGTGTATAAGGGGGCACGGGAGACGTATCTTGACCCCTAGGTTTTCTGAGGGTAGCTGAGGAGGCTCATATATGTCGGGAAAAAAAAATAATTTTTCGCACGGTTAGCTGCCGGTACGCGAACCGGGTAGCGAACCGGGAAGCGAACATAAGTGAAAATTAATGAAAAAAGGTACATTTGAAATTTTAAAAAAGTAATTATAGTTAAGGTAGCTCTTAAAAGAGCTTTTGGGTTCTGTGTAAGTTCTAGGTACTTATAAGTAGGTACCAATACACAGTCTTAAATTTTGTATGAAAACTCTGTTTCCCTCATCTGAGAAGTGCACACCATCTCCTCTGTAGATATCTTGCATGTAATAACATAAGTTATTGTTGTAGATGGCGCCCATTCCATGGTCTCTCATATAAGCTGAAACAGACTTATTTACATGCTTCCTCGCTTTCTTAATTTGTGGACAAATTTGATTGGACCACCTGCATTTCTGTCTTTGGCATATATTGGAATATACCAAGGCAGTTTGAGGGAAAAGTGCCATTAATTGCTCAAAGGTGTCCTTTAAGAGCATTTCCAGACCTACCCCAGTCAAAGTGCCCAAATCATTTCCTCCACAGTGCACTAATATGAGGTCAGGGTTTTGCAAATGTAAAAAGGTTTTCACCAATGGTATCAATTGGTGACATCTCAATCCTCTTTTGCCAATCCATTTGATTTCCACATTTTGTAAATTGAGGTTGTGTAAATTTCTGTTATCAGCATACCTGTGAGCCCAGTGGATGTAACTATGTCCAACAATCCAGACAGAAAACATGGTGAGAGGAGGTTCTGCTGCAGTCAGATGAAGTGTGGGAATGAAATGGCAGTTGAAACAGTAGGAGTTTGTAAAGAAAAAAAACTGTGGAGTTTCTGCACTAATGATTCAGTAGCAGTGATTGGTGGATTTCCATTGATGAAAACAGAAAGTTAGGGTGCATGGATGTGTTCTTTGAAACATGTATTTTGAATGGTTAAGAAAACATGATTTTAAGAAACATTGCAGTGGATTAGCAGGTGTACTGAGAGTTCAGAGTTCATTTGAAACATTGTTGTGTGAACTTGTAAACATGAGAGGTCTGGCAGGAGGTAGTTGCTATGGAAAAAGGCCAGAAAGGGCAGAGGGGGGAAGGGTGTTGATTTGAAAAAAGTGAGGGAAGAGTTTTGATTGGGTCACATGAGAGATATGTGTGATGAATTTCAGCATTTCAGTGCCTTTGTTGGTTGCAGCCTCTGGAGTGCATACCTTTTGCTCTGCTATAGAAAAATTGGTGTGTTTCCGAGACTGTTTCGAAATTGAAAAAGCATTTGCTAAGATGAGAAAAAAATCATTTAATTTAGATAGAGAGTAGTATAGTTTATGGAGAAAATAAGGAAGTCAGCTGTACATTTAAAATGTTGTTTTGTGTCAAGTGTTTTCATTATTTTTTCCAAAAATATTTTGCTTCTTTGACAAATTATAATTATAGATAATGTGAAGTATTAGTACTGACAGGGTGTGCTTGTACATAGGAGGTGTGCTGTGTTTTCAAATTATGACCAGAAAATCGTTTTTAAGAAAAAGACATGCTTTTTACATTTATGAGAACGATAACATGGAGTGTGCTTTTTAAAATAAATATTTCACTTCCCAACATGAATATGGGAGAATAATTTGCTTGTTTGTTGGTTTAAAAACTCGTTTCTTGAAGTCATTTAGGTTTCACAATATGTTTTGCAAGAGTTACATAGTCAACATGGGGGCATATTTACAAGGCTTATGAGACACATTCATGTCATTTTCACCTTTTTAAAAGTGACTTTAAAGGTGGTGCAAGGTTCTTGTAAATACACCCTCATGAGTGCTTTGCAAATTTAAGTCATTTTTCCCTGGTGCATGTGCCTTGTAAATACGCCCCTATGTGTGCTAGACAATTTTAAGGTACTTCTCCCAGGAATCTGGGAGACTAATTTGCTTACATGATGTGTTTAAAAATCGTGCTAAGGTGAGAAAAGATTCCTTTAATTTAGAAGGAGATTAGTATGCTTTTTGGAGAAAATAAGGAAGCCAGCTAGGGTGTGCTTGTACATAGGAGCTGTGCTGTGTTTTGAAATTATGACCAGAAAATCGTTTTTTTAAAAAAAGAAATACTTTTCACATTTATGAGAAGGACAACAAGGGGTCTGCTTTTTTAAATAAATATTGTATTTCTCAACATGAATATGGGAGAATAATTTGCTTGTTTGATGGTTTAAAAACTTGTTTCTTGAAGTAATTTAGGTTTCACAATATGTACTGGTAGAGTTTCATAGTCACTATGATAATTATGATATACATTTAGGACTGTTTAGGGGGCATGGATATGCTGAGGCTTCTGTAATTGTCATTGGAGGAGAATTATGTACATTGCACTGCTGCATACAGTCCTCACCTTCTGCGTACTCTTGGATATGCTAGACTATATCTGCTAAATGAGATACCTAAGCTGAGAAAACACAGGTGATGTGATTGTGAAATGAGCAATATTATTTGCACGTTTTTCAATTACATCACCTGTGTTTCCTAACATTACTAATCACATTGTGCAGATGAGGTTTAGGCCTGTCCAGGGAGACAGAGGAGGTCTGGCCTTTGTTGAAGTGTGCAGTGGACATGACTCACTTCATCTGTTGGCCTGCACATGTATTATGTCCTCTGTACTCTTCAACAAGCCAAAATTTCATCTGCAACCCTGAGTAGGCCTCACCTCAAACAAATTTTTGTGACTGCAAGACCTGCCTTTTTGCTGCTAGATTTTTCTTGGTTTTACCATGGCAGACAGACAATCCAGCATACCTCTGCATAGGCCACACCTTATGGTGGTGCAAGGTCCTTGTAAATACGACCCTATGTGCTCTTGGAATTTTAACTCATTTCCCCCATGGTGCAAGTGCCTTGTAAATATGCCCCCTTTGTCTATGTTGTTAAATTACTGTAGATAGAATTGACATCTAGTGTGTTAATTGTTTGCCTACTGTTATTGGTTTACTGTTTGGTAATAGTTGTTAATATCAATTTTTAAAATATTTTTCCACAGATTTAACTGAAGATCTTTAGAAAACTTTAAAAATGCCCTCAAGGCAGATAATACTAAAAGAAGCAAAGCGACTTACACTCCATCTTGGTAAAGATTTGCAACAGTCCTGTAATAATAAATCATATCAAGTTGTCAAAAAAGGTCCGGGTAAGAAAATAAAATCATTTTTAAAAACAATTTGCAGACAAAAAAATACCAGTATTGAACATGTTTTAGTGCATAAGAAGAGAGACAATTTAAAGGAAAAGGAAAGGCCCGTCAAAAAAGTTTCTGCTAGAGCAGGAGATAAGTCTGTGCATGGCAGTAGAAGGGAAAATCAATTCAGGGACATTCGTAGGCGAATGTTCCGCAACAGGATAATTGTCAATTTGTTAAAAATTTGTAGGAAAGGCCATCAGAAAGTGATATTTTATAAGAAAAAGAAAAATGTAGAGAAAATTATTGATCAGGCTTTCGAAATTAAGCGAAAGTTATTTATTTTGGTAATCAATAGAATTATGAAACTAAACAAGGTAATTTCTGATTTCAAATCAAATAGTAGATGGAAGAGAGTAGTTAATCGAAGTAATTTTTGTGAAGTATTCTCAGGAGAATGGATGCATAGTTCAAGTTGTGAGGCATTTTTCAATGAGGAGAGTTACTTTCAGGACAATGATTTGGTGCATGCAGTTGACACCAGTGGTCGAGCATATGAGGTAAAAGATGGTTGTCTGGTTGAAAAAGAAAAACTTGTGTCTGCAGATGCAGAAGAGGTGTTAGGTGATGAGATTTTAGGAAGACGTCCTAAGGGACCAGTCTACACCTGGAAATGTAGTAGCATTTGTAGTGTGCGACAGGATTCCATCAATTTGTTTTGTCATTTTGTACGTACATTTAATAAGAAAAGTTTAAAACAGAAAATGAAGTTGTTGCAAGAATTAGATCCTTGCAGAGTGAGAGAAGTAACAGGTTTGCATGGGCATTCCCTGGCTTGTCTTTCCTGAAGAGTATGCCAGAGTGTTTTTCATCATTTCAGGATGCTAGCAGTGCATCATAATAAAGTGAGGAAATTGGTGAGAATGTTGTATTATGCTAAGAGTCCAGCAATTATGGAAAGGGGCGACCACTCGGTCCCCCCGAACGTATGGCGGAGTACCACGATCCCCCCGGGAAGCCATCTTGGGCGGGAAGCGAGTCTCGGCTGGTATGCCCGAAGCGGCGTAGCCGGGGCGCGCTTTTTTCCCGCCCTAGAGTGGGTTGGCCTAGACACTGACGCGGCTGGCCACGCCCTTGGGGCAGGCAGGGGCGGGTTTACGCCCGCCCTGAAGACGGATAAAAGGAGAAGCAAGACCAGAAGGCATCCTCTTGTTCCTGTGCTCTGAAGCTGCACCTCCTCGCTGCACGTGAGCTCGAGACGGAACGAAGAGCCAATTTTGAGCGTTATAATCGTTCTTGTTTGTTTTTCAGATACTCTGTTGGAGAATGCCGAAGAAGGCGGGAAAGCGCATGACTTCTGACCAGATGCTGCGCGTTCTCATGAAGGAGATGACCGAATTAAAGAGGCGAATGGATGAAAAAGAGGAAGGGGGACCGAAACGTCCTTTGGCGGGAGCAGCCCCGGGAGGGAAAAACAAAAGGCCCTGGAGGGGAGCAGCTGGGGGAGACATCCCGGGTCCCAGCACCCCGCTCGAGGCACCCACTCCCGTGCCGGAGGGAGGGAATCCGATTCCCGTTGTGGTCACCCCCGTATCCGGGGAAGATATGCCGCCTGAGTTGGCAGCACAATTAGCAGCGTGGTTGGGGAAAGGTAGCGAGGGCGCCACGGCTGTCGACGCACAGGTGCTGATGAAGCAACTGCGTGAGTCACGGGAAGCAGAGAAGGTGTCCACGCCGGCTGCAGTTGTGGAGAAGCCACAGGGGACGGGTTCAGTAGCAGAGGCAGCGTCCGTTTCAGGTAAGCGGCCATTGCCGATTGCGAGGGATGAGTCAGCACCCTCTCGTAGGGAAAAGTTGGGTCAGCATGTTCCTTTGGCTATTAAAGAGAAGATATGGGCAGGGGAGTACGTAAACATCTTCTCGTTGCTTACTGATCACTATGAGATGGAGCATGTTAAGGGCCAGAAGGATCTCATGCATCCGAGTGTTTGGCGCGCAAAAATGGCCGCCTTTAAGGTAAATGAAAACATTGGCAATTGGGGCAAAGCATGGGGGGTTTTTACGTCGATCTTGGGGGAACGAAGGCCCGAGTTGCTACCCGAATTGCTGACTTATCAGTCACGAATCATGGGGTACTCGATATCACACGAGGGTAATCATTGGTTCTGCTATGATAATCTTTTTAGAAAGGCTAAAGAACATGATAAAAGCTTAACTTGGGATTGTTATGATTCTGTGTCATGGGATAAAATGAAGGAGACTGGTATGTTGAAAGTGCCATTAGTGGGGAGTAACGTTGGCGAATCCTCCCGCCAGTATGCGGGGACGCCCTTTCGATCAGGTGTGGGTACCGACAATTACTCGAGGCCTGCCAGCAATACAGGGAAAAGGGGGTTTTGTTGGAATTTCAACAGGGGTAAATGTACTAGGCCCCAGGGATCGTGCAAATTTAGACACGAATGTAGTGGGTGCGGGTCATCCCATCCTGAGTCCACGTGCAGAGCCAAAACGGGTGATAACGGGGGTAGAGGAGGCGCCAAACAGGTCTAACATAGTCCGAGGGGCGCCTTTACCTACCCCGATTGATACCTTGGCAATGATTCCCTGGCTCAGTGAATACCCGGATCGTACTTCTGCTGGGGTGTTGCGGAACGGGTTTTCTTATGGTTTCCGCATCCCGGTAGGGGACTTTCAGGGTGTGGAGAAATGTAAAAATCAACTTTCGGTCCTGCAGCATACGACCGTGGTTCAGGATAAGATCCGGAAGGAGGTTACTCGAGGTCGGGTCGCCGGCCCGTTTAGTGTACCCCCGGTGCATAACTTTGTTTGTTCTCCTTTAGGAGTGGTCCCCAAGAAGGACCCGGGTGAGTTCCGACTGATACATAATTTATCAGCTCCACGTGGTCTTTCTGTAAACGAAGCGATCGACCCGGAAGTGTGTTCGGTGCGGTACGCATCCTTCGATGAGGCCGTAGCCATTTTGAATCGCCTGGGGCCCGGGGCGCTGATGGCAAAATCGGATATCGAGTCAGCGTTCCGGTTGCTCCCGGTACATCCAGACGATCAGCGTCTCCTGGGTTTCATGTTTCAGGGTCACTATTACATGGATAGGTGTATGCCGATGGGGTGCTCTATATCTTGTGCCTATTTCGGGAAATTCAGTAGTTTTCTACAATGGGTCTTCACAAAGAAGACGGGTTTCCAACATGTAATGCATTACCTCGATGATGTTTTGTTCCTGGGGGCAGCCGGGGATCCCGAATGTGGTCAGGCCTTGGCCGAATTTTGTGTCTTAATGATCAGTTTGGCGTGCCATTGGCACCAGGTAAGACGGTGGGTCCTTCGACTTGCCTCGAGTTTCTGGGGATCGAGTTAGACTCCAGAGAAGGTTGTTTTCGTTTACCAGCTGACAAAGTGTTAAAGTTCAGGGCAGCCCCGCAAATGTGTATAAGTGGATCTAAGGTTACGCTGCATCAATTACAGCAGTTAGTTGGACAGTTGAATTTTGCCCTGAGGGTTATACCAATGGCCCGCCACTTTTCCCGTTCGATTGCCCAAGCCATGGTCGGCCTGAAGGAGGGCCATCATCGCACAAGGCTCTCGGCTGAGGTCCGCCAGGACATGCGCATTTGGCTGGCATTTCTGGCGGATTTCAATGGTCGAGTCGTCTGGAACAAACCGGCCGTGTCCTCTGAGGAGCTGGGGCTATGGACAGACTCGGCAGGGAGCATAGGTTTTGGTGCCATCTTCGGCACAAGATGGTCTGCACAAAAGTGGCCGGCTTGGTGGCATGACAATGGACTGACAAGTAACATCGCTTTCCTGGAACTTTTCCCCATTTTGGTGGCCCTGAGAACTTGGCCCGAAGGGTTCAAAGATCACTCTGTGGTATTTTGGTCTGACAATATGACCGTGGTTGAGTGTATCAATAGCCAGGCAGCACGATGCAAATTGATTTTAAGACTGCTCAAGGAAATTGTTTTACTGTGTATGCAATTGAATGTGCTATTCAAAGCAAGACATGTCCCGGGGGTAATGAACCAGGCGGCTGATGCACTGTCTCGTTTTCGTATGCAGGCTTTCTGGGGTTTTCTTCCCACAGCAGACCCGGAGCCGGCACCCTTTCCCGAAGCTCTCTGGTCTCTCGGTGCCCCGAACTTCGTAACCTCGTGGGAGAGAGTTTAGCACCCAGGACAAGGAAGGCATATGAAGGGGCGTTCCGGTCCTATTTAGCCTTTTTGGGGAACGCTAGAGAGGAGCTTTGGGGCCAGGAGGAATGGGTAGTGAACTTTCTGATGTCTTTACATCTGGCAGGGAAATCGGTGGCCACGGCCCAGAGGCATCGGGCTGCCATTTCCTTTGTTGCTAGGGCTCATGGGATCCAGGACCCGACAGCGTCTTTTGTTGTACAAAAAGCGCTACGTGGGTGGCAACGCCTTGAGGGTCGCAGAGTAGATGAGAGGCGCCCGATAGGTTTGGATAGGTTGGCCCAGTTGTTATCCACACTCCCTGCTACATGTTCATCTCAGTTTGAGACAGTGCTATTCCGAGCCGCTTTTACGCTGGCATTTCATGGGGCGATGCGGGTAAGCGAATTAGTGGCGAGGAACAAGCAGGATGTGACAGGAGGTTTGTGCCAGGAGCACGTTCAGATCAGAGGGGAGACCATGACTGTCTCATTTGTCAGGTCCAAGACCGATCAAAGTGGGATGGGTGACTGCATAATCATACGCAGGATTCCCGGGTCCTCCATGTGTCCGGTACAGTGTTTAGAAGATTACCTAGCACGAAGGGTGGCATCATGGGGGGGGACCTTGTTGAGACACGCTGACGCCACCCCACTGACAAGGTTTCAGTTTCAGCGGGTGCTTGCGATGTCGATTGCCGCTGCGGGCTTGAACCCGGGCGAGTTTGGGACCCATTCCTTTCGGATAGGGGCTGCTACAGAAGCTACAGCCAGGGGTCTGAATGTGGAACAAGTTAAACGGGTGGGGCGTTGGTCCTCCAATTGTTATAAAAGGTATGTGCGGTTGCACATGTTGTGAAGCTGTAACGATGTACTCACGCTTCTTGTTTTTGTTTGGTTTTCAGTTGCGCAAGCCTACGAGGCGGGGCGGACTATGCAGTCGACCCAACACCGGGCCAGCGGTCAGACATCACCGGCTGTGAAAAAGGAGGTGTGGGTCGTGGGCCACTCATACGTGAGGCGTGCCGCGGACGTATTCAAGGCAGGTGACATGATTCACGTAGCTGGGGAATACGGGTACAGGGTGTCCTTCTACGGAAGAGGCGGTCTCTGTATTGACCAGTTTCAATCATTTGTCGAGGGTTTGTTAGGGCGGACGAGGTCACCGCCGTCTGTAGTCATAGTACATCTTGGGGGCAATGATTTGGTCACTACTGGTAGACGACTTCTCCTTGAGGCGATGCTTTCCACTGTAAGTTGGTTAGCGAGGAGAGTTCCAGGGTGCACAATTGCGTGGTCCCATATGATCCCACGAAAGGTGTGGCGGGGGGCTATTTCTGTTCCCGCTTTGAATCATTCTGTTAGAAGGCTTAATAACAAAGTGAGTAGGTTGTTCCGTTCCAAGTCACTGCATTCTATTTCACATGGGTGTATTAATGATGACAGTATGTATTTGGGGGATGGAGTGCATTTGTCTCGGGTGGGGAATGAGTTACTCATAGGAGACTTCTTAGCATGGCTAAAAACGTTATAACATGACCTTTAGGTAGGAGTGTTGTGGGGGGTCCGGATAGCCGGTCAACTATCCGGCCTGTGGCGGTAAGGTCATGATCGGTGAGCACTAATTGGAAGATCCCTATGAGTGGGCGTCACCCAACACGGATGGGAGCGCTCGGGGGAGGTGGCCATTGGCCCCTCAACGGGGAGGCGGTCCCTTCTAAGGATGGGTCGCCGAAAGAAAAGGAAAGGCGGTCAAGGCCCCTTCCTGGGTAGGAGGGGTTACAGCCCCCTCCTGGGGAATTTCCCGGGGCCAGGACGTCTGCGACGGCAGATGTGGTAAGTTGTGTGGGGTTTGGGGGGGGGGTCTACGCTACCTTCTAGATACCTCACACGAGTCCTCGTACGACCTCTAAGTGGCGTCGAGTTTTAGTGGGGCCCCCGTCAAGTCAAGGGAAATTGGTAATTGCACTTGAGGTACGCCTCTGGGCCGCCCCTCACAAGTGAGGGCGATATTTCTGGGTTAGGGATCTTGACACCGGTTACGACCTTGCCGTTGGCCCTTAAACGTTAGGATGTACAATTTCAAAATCTCAAGTAAATGTTTTGTAGGATGTTAGTTCGGCTAGGAGAACCTTTGTATTAGAGAATCTGTTAAGGTTAGCCAAACATCGCAATGTGGTAATGAAATTGTACATTAATATGAAACTGTTGATTTAATGTTTTAATTTTGTTTCATATTTTAATAAATACGGCCGGGAGGGTCACTCCCTCCCTCTTCCAAAAACTTCAGAACTGTTTCCGGTTTCCCATCCTTTGGGGATTGTGTTGAGAGGGGGTGGCGGGTATCTCAGCCATATGGAAAGGGGCGACCACTCGGTCCCCCCGAACGTATGGCGGAGTACCACGATCCCCCCGGGAAGCCATCTTGGGCGGGAAGCGAGTCTCGGCTGGTATGCCCGAAGCGGCGTAGCCGGGGCGCGCTTTTTTCCCGCCCTAGAGTGGGTTGGCCTAGACACTGACGCGGCTGGCCACGCCCTTGGGGCAGGCAGGGGCGGGTTTACGCCCGCCCTGAAGACGGATAAAAGGAGAAGCAAGACCAGAAGGCATCCTCTTGTTCCAGTGCTCTGAAGCTGCACCTCCTCGCTGCACGTGAGCTCGAGACGGAACGAAGAGCCAATTTTGACCCACCCACCAGCCCCTGAGGACAGCGAGTGGTTTTGAATAAAGTTGATGGATAACTCTGATTTTCGTTTACAGGTTGTGGTATTATCGTGATGATTTTGAGTATGTAATAAAGAATGGTCGATTTGTGTTTTGCGAATAAAGAAATTCTGCTTTAGTGTTCATTGGTAAGCATGCTTTTAATAAAGTTGTAGTTGCCATTGTCTTTTTAGTTTAGTCATTTAGTTAGCATTGTCGTATTTATTTTGGTCGGGCGGTAAGGTCATGATCGGTGAGCACTAATTGGAAGATCCCTATGAGTGGGCGTCACCCAACACAGATGGGAGCGCTCGGGGGAGGTGGCCATTGGCCCCTCAACGGGGAGGCGGTCCCTTCTAAGGATGGGTCGCCGAAAGAAAAGGAAAGGCGGTCAAGGCCCCTTCCTGGGTAGGAGGGGTTACAGCCCCCTCCTGGGGAATTTCCCGGGGCCAGGACGTCTGCGACGGCAGATGTGGTAAGTTGTGTGGGGTTTGGGGGGGGTCTACGCTACCTTCTAGATACCTCACACGAGTCCTCGTACGACCTCTAAGTGGCGTCGAGTTTTAGTGGGGCCCCCGTCAAGTCAAGGGAAATTGGTAATTGCACTTGAGGTACGCCTCTGGGCCGCCCCTCACAAGTGAGGGCGATATTTCTGGGTTAGGGATCTTGACACCGGTTACGACCTTGCCGTTGGCCCTTAAACGTTAGGATGTACAATTTCAAAATCTCAAGTAAATGTTTTGTAGGATGTTAGTTCGGCTAGGAGAACCTTTGTATTAGAGAATCTGTTAAGGTTAGCCAAACATCGCAATGTGGTAATGAAATTGTACATTAATATGAAACTGTTGATTTAATGTTTTAATTTTGTTTCATATTTTAATAAATACGGCCGGGAGGGTCACTCCCTCCCACTTCCAAAAACTTCAGAACTGTTTCCGGTTTCCCATCCTTTGGGGATTGTGTTGAGAGGGGGTGGCGGGTATCTCAGCCATATGCTTAAACAATTGAGCAGTGCTCTTTTGCATGGTTCAGAACAACATGTGAAAAATATTTGTGAAGAAATTGAGTTCTGTTACTTTGCTAGTAAAGAGAACAATGTTGAAATTGACCCAGTAGAAGAAGGTAATGTGGAAGACAGTGTACAGATTTCTAATATAGATAAGTTTCACAAAGAAATTTCCATCTTTCAGGTGAAATCAAGTGAAAGGCCTAATTTCACTTGTGTGTGTTGTCGACGGACAAATTATAAGAATCAGACTAAGTTAGTGGATTTATATGCAAAAAGTGAAATGGAAAACAATAGTGAATGGAAGGATTTTGCTACATACTTGATGGTAGAAAATTGTTTTGATTTGGGATCGGACCAACGTATGTGTACTTATTGTTTTAACAAATTAAACCAAAACCGGATGCCTGCTAGAGCGGTTCATAATAAACTGGAATTGGTTGACATTCCTTCTGAATTGAAGGATTTAAATACTTATGAATCTATTTTGATTCAAAGTGTGCATCCCTTTCAGGCTATTGTACAAATGGAGCCAAAGACAGGGAAATTGCCTCCATCAGATTTACAGAGAGGATTAAAGGGAAGAGTTGTTTATTTGCCTTTAGATTTGAAGAAAAACATTAATACAATTGGAGTAGAGAAAGTGGAAGAGGAGCCTCTGGTTATCCTAGTCAATGGTGTTCCGACAAAGAGTAAGAAAATCTGGCAAGATTTAGTGGATGTTAGGAAAGTCAAAAAGGCAACATTGTATTTGATAAAAAACAATGAGTACTACAAGAATGTATGTGTTGCAGAAGAGGAAGTAAGTGAAGAAGAAGACAGCGAATTGTGTGCTGGACAAATTGAGAAAGTAGAAGCCTCTAAAAATGAAGAAATATATGAACATTATAGTGTTCATCCTTTGCATTCCAAGGAAGTCATGGGGAATGCTATTGAGTTGTTTCAAATGAAACAAGCCAAAGGGAGTCCCATTAGTGTTTGGGAGGAAAGTTTGGAAGCTCTGTGTTTTCCACAGTTATTTCCCACAGGTCGAGGAGGACGATATGATGAGCGACCTGATCAAATTCCTGCTTCTGAATACCGGACTTTACGATTGTATGCAGAAGATCCTAGGTTTCGTCAATGCATTCGCTATTTGTTTCATCTACTGTTTGAAAGTGATCTGTCTGGACTGTCCTATGCAGTGAACCACATCCTGAAAAGTGGTTTACAACTGCGAAATATCTCAGCAAGGGACTTTATGGATAAAGTCAATGTGCAAGACAGTATTTTGGATTCTCACCTGATTAATCTGATGGCATGTCAGCGTGGTACTAATGAATATTGGTACCGTCGTCATGGTGACTTAAAATGTATGCTGAGGAACTTAGGAACTCCCACATGGTTCCTCACTCTCAGCTGTGCTGAGTATGGCTGGGAAGACTTACTTGAATTTCTACGAGAGGCAAATGGAAAGATTGAAAATATTGAATTCAAGACACCCGGAGAACTGTGCTCTTTGGATCCAGTGAATGTATGCAGGTACTTCAATCATAGATTTGAAGCTATGATGTCTTTCATCACGAACAAGAAAAATCCACCTCTTGGAGAAGTGTTGGATTTCTTCTGGAGAAAGGAGTATCAAGCACGAGGTGCTCCTCATATACATATGCTGCTATGGATCAAAGATGCACCCAAATTTGGAACAGATCCGGATGACTTAGTGATGAATTTCATAGAACAGTATTCTACATGTGCTGTTCCAAAGACAAAGGAAGACAAAAGTCTAAGAGAACAAGTTTTACGGTTTCAAAGCCATCGTTGTGGAAAGTACTGTCGCCGTAAATTCAGAAACAAGAACAAGTACTATACAAAATGTCGTTTTGGATTTCCACGATTGGTGATATCTAAAGGAAGAGTGAACAATTTGATGTCTTCACTGCGACATAATATGACGAGGAAATCACCCAAAAATACATACAATTTGAAGAGAAACAAAGAGTCCAAGAACATCAATGACTACAACCCAGTGATTTTGTCCATGTGGAATGCTAACATGGATACTCAGTTTGTGGCTGACAACTGTATGGCTGTGGCTTGGTATGTGACGTCTTACATCACAAAAAAAGAAAAGACAGAACTCAAGGATATGTGGGAGGACATTTCCCATGAAAAGAGCCTCAGTAAGAAGTTGTACAGTTTCAGTCTGAAGATGTTGTCACATCGAGAAATCGGAGCTTATGAATGTTCTGACCGGTTATCTTCAGCAAATCTCTATGCCAAATCTAGGAGTATCATTTGGGCAAGTCTTGGTCTTGCTGCAACGCGTAATCGAGTTCTCAAACCTGTATGGGAAATTGAGTATTTGGCGGAGAAGGAGCCAAGCAGTACAGATATTTTGAAGACCAACATGTTGGATACATATTATCCAAATAGAAGCAGTCACCTGGAGAATGTTTGTCTGTATGAGGTTCTACAAAATTACATTTTCAAGAGGAACATCACAGAAGATATTGATAAAGGAGTGCATGCTGTAATTGGAAGTGAGGGATGTCTGGTCAAGCAAAAAAAATGTCTATTGGTAAATCATCGAAAATTGGATTGCGAATCTCCAGAAAGAAAAGAGTTTTTCTATTTAGCTCTTTTGCAACTTTTCAAGCCTCGGCGTGCAGAAGAGGAACTGCTTGGAGATCTCCTCTGTTACGAACACTCTTTCAATGCAGCCAAGGAGTCCATAGAATGTCCTGTTTTCCCAAAATATCTAGAAATGTTGAATGCAATAATCGAGCAGGAAGCAACAATCGCAGCCGAGATTGCTAGAGACAGTTCTCAGGACAGTCAGAGTTCTGTATAATTGAGTCAGGATCCAACAGTTATCGAAAATGAAGCTGCCACTGCCATGATTGAAGTGGAAAGAGCCTTGGCACATGCTCAGGAGGATGTGGTTAACTTAGAAGATTTGGAAAGACAACTCAACGTTGAGCAGAGGAAAATATATGACGAAGTTACCAGCCAAATTGATCATGGATTAAGTCATGAGAAGAAAGAGTGCTCATGTACGTCGTTGAAGCCTATCCGACTGTACGTGAGTGGAGAAGCAGGAACTGGAAAAAGTTTCCTCATTAAAGCAATTTTATGTTATTTGCAGAAAAGGACTGAGTCATCGCTGTCCTGTGTTGTCACCGCTCCAACTGGTCTGGCAGTACATAACATTAAAGCTATTACTTTGCATCGTCTACTGATGCTGCCAGTGGAGCATGATAACAAATTACAATACCACAAGTTATCGGGAGATGCTTGTTGTGAAGTGTCTGGAGTCCTGAAGAAGATGAAACTTCTTATCATTGATGAAGTAAGCATGGTTTCCAATGTCATGCTTGCCTTTGTGCATTTAAGAATGCAGGAAGTTCTTAAAACAGAGTATGATGTGTTATTTGGTGGCAAACACATCATTGTTTTCGGTGATCTTCTGCAGCTGACACCAGTGAAAGGACAACCAGTGTTTAAACTGCTTACACATGAAGATACCAGGAAGTGCCTAGGGAGCATTGGCAACGTTAACATATGGTTAAACTTCAGTTATGCTGGTCTGTGTGAAAATATGCGTCAGGCTAAGGATGAAGATTGCAAGAATATTCTACAAGATGTTAGAATTGGGAAAGTGACTGAGCGTGGGAAAGAAGCTTTACATGCACGATTACTGTCAAATTTGTTTCCAGAAGAAGACGTTCTGCCAGAGAATATTTCTCATAAAATTACTGAGAAGAAATTGGGAATATGTTTGATGCCAACTCTTGCAGAATGTTCCATCTTCAACAACAAAATGTTGAATTTAGAAAACCAAGAGATTGTGAAACTGGAAGCTATGGACAGAATAGAGCATATGGGTGCAACAATTGTTTTGCCCGAGAATTTGAAATCTAAATTGGATTCATTAGAGAAGACTATATCGAAAACTGCTGGTTTTGAAAAGACTTTGAATGTGTGCTTTAATTGCCGTATCATTTTGAGAAGGAATTTACATGTCGAAAGAGGTCTGGTAAATGGATCAATGGTTAATTTTGTTGATTTTGAGAAATACAGAAATAGGGATGGAATTGAATTTTTAAAAATTAAATTTGATGGCATTGAGGAAGTACAGCTAATTGGTCGTTGCACAGCTAGGTTTTTGCTTGTAAAAGACTTATATGTTCGCCGTAAGCAATTTCCTGTTTGCTTGGCATATGCGGTGACAATCCATAAATCACAAGGTTTAATTGTAGACAGTGCTTTGGTGAATATTGGCAGTTCTGTGTTCAAGGAGGGTATGGCTTATGTAGCATTGTCACGAGTCAGAACTTTATCGGGTTTGCACTTGATTGAGTGTGATGTCACAAACATTTGTGCGGATCTAGATTGTGTTATGGAATACAATAGGTTAAGAAGAGAGTAGGCGCCACATTTGCCTCAATATCCTTTGCAATGATTCTGTTTTAACTTTCAAAAAAAGATTGCCTTTTCACCTTCAAAATTCTTACCTGGTGTTCTTACAACCAAACTTTTAGGGAAGGAATCTCGGAATTTGTTCTGAGGAATTTCAAGAGGTTCTAATAGCTCCTACACTATATAGCCTTGTGGATAAGTGTAGCACAGAGCGAAAATTGTTTTTTTTAATAAGCTAATTCAAGCAGCAGATCAAAAGAAGGAGTAGAGGTAATGTAAGTATGCAATGCTGTCCACATTATTTATAGAAACTTATCGGTGAAATGTCATTTTACAATTCCAACTATATAAACCGGATGTAAATAAGTTGTCAAGTCTAATTAAAAATGTTTTGGCTGCACAGTCGTCGATTTCAGGAAGAACATTTGTAACTGCAGCTATTATATGACATGATGGTCCTTTAACAACTTCAAGATATTACACAGCTTATTCGAAATGTAAAAAAGGCTGGTCTTTCGGCAATGATTAGTATTTGACTATGAAGCAATGTTGCCTTTTGACTTGTTTTCAGAAGTGAGAATTTAGGGTAGGTAACGGGATTATAATGATTCTAGGTGTTGCTGTAATTTAGTGTGCTGTTTTAAATTGCTTTGTATGTCTCATTTTTCTTAAAACAATGGAGCTTATCTTTCAGAAAGTGGCGGGCAGAAAATAATAACAGCACAACAGAGTATAAGCTGTTCATAGGACATCCTTTGACGTCATGGAAAGTAAGTTACTTTTGAGGAGTTCTGATTTCTAGTTGATTACATTATATGGGTTTTTTAAACACAATCATTTTGAATGTGTTTTTTTTCCCGCTGTTATATGATGAATACCTTCAACTCACTGTTTTCAGTGAAATTTGATATATTCTGAGAACAGCAAAAATAAACCATTTAATATGTATAATTAATTCTGTACTTTGAATTGTGATTTTTAATATGTACTCATCTTGTCTCATGCTCATATGGCTGAGTTACCCGCCACCTCCTCTCAACACAATCCCCAAGAATGGGAATCCGGAAACAGTTCTGAACTTTTGGAAGGCGGGAGGGAGTTACCCTCCCGGCCGTATTTATTAAAAATATGAAACAAAATCAAAACATTAAAATAACAGTTTCATATCATGTACAATTTCATTTCCACATTACGATGTTTTGGCTAACCTTAACACATTTCTAATACAAAGGTTCTCCTAGCCGATACTAACATCCTTACAAATGCATTTTCAAATTGAAATTGTACATCCTAACGTTAAGGGCCAACGGCAAGGTCGTAACCGGTGTCAGATCCCTAAACCAGAACTCCCCCCTCACTTGTGAGGGGCGGCCGCACAGAGGACTGCACCTCATGTGCACATACCAATTTCCCTTGTCTTGACGGGGGCCCCTGTTAACTCGACGCCATCTTAATGGTCGTCCCAGGACTCGTGTGAGGTGTCTAGAAGGTAGCATAGACCCCCCTCCCCACCCCACACAACTTACCACATCTGCCGTCGCAGATGTCCTGGCCCCGGGAAATTACCAGGAGGGGCCCGTAGCCCCTCCTATCCAGGGAGGGGCCTTGACCGCCTTCCCTTTCCTTTCGGCGTCCCATCCTTAGAAGGGACCGCCTCCCCGTTGAGGGGCCAATGGCCACCTCCCCCCTGGCGCTCCCATCCGTAATGGGTGACGCCCCCCCCTAGGGATCTTCCAATTACTGCTCACCGATCATGACCTTACCGCCCGACCAAACAATAAATACGACAAACTAATTACTAAAGAGGGAAAAGACAATTATACCTTAAGCAATTCAAAGTATGAACTCTCTAAACATCACTGATCAACTCTGACACAACTACTTATATTTAATAAAGCATACTATAACGAATTATCCACTTTATTGCAAACCGAATCACAAACTTTATTCAGAACAACCTGTAAGAAAAAAAACTACCACGTCAAATGACTTTATTTCTAAACAACTTGCTGTCCTCAGGGGCTGGTGGGTGGTTCAAAAATGGCTCTTCGTTCCGTCTCGAGCTCACGTGCAGCGGGGAGGTGCAGCTTCAGAGCACAGGAACAAGAGGATGCTTCCTTGGCTTGTCGCTCCTTTTATCCTTCTTCGGGCGGGCGTAAACCCGCCTCCACCCGCCTCCGGGGGCGTGGCTGGCGGCTTCAGTGTCTAGGACAACCCACTCTTGGGCGGGAAAAAGCGCGCCCCGGCTACGCCGCTTTGGGCATACCAGCCGAGACTCGCCTCCCGCCCAAGATGGCTTCCTGGGGGGGTCGGGGCACTCCACCATACGTTCGGGGGGACCGAGTGGTCGCCCCTTTCCATATGGCTGAGATACCCGCCACCCCCTCTCAACACAATCCCCAAGAATGGGAATCCGGAAACAGTTCTGAACTTTTGGAAGGCGGGAGGGAGTTACCCTCCCGGCCGTATTTATTAAAAATATGAAACAAAATTAAAACATTAAAATGACAGTTTCATATCATGTACAATTTCATTTCCACATTACGATGTTTTGGCTAACCTTAATACATTTCTAATACAAAGGTTCTTCTAGCCGATACTAACATCCTTACAAATGCATTTTCAAATTGAAATTGTACATCCTAACGTTAAGGGCCAATGGCAAGGTCGTAACCGGTGTCAGATCCCTAAACCAGAACTCCCCCCTCACTTGTGAGGGGCGGCCGCACAGAGGACTGCACCTCATGTGCACATACCAATTTCCCTTGTCTTGACGGGGGCCCCTGTTAACTCGACGCCATCTTAATGGTCGTCCGAGGACTCGTGTGAGGTGTCTAGAAGGTAGCGTAGACCCCCCTCCCCACCCCACACAACTTACCACATCTGCCGTCGCAGATGTCCTGGCCCCGGGAAATTACCAGGAGGGGCCCGTAGCCCCTCCTATCCAGGGAGGGGCCTTGACCGCCTTCCCTTTCCTTTCGGCGTCCCATCCTTAGAAGGGACCGCCTCCCCGTTGACGGGCCAATGGCCACCTCCCCCCGGGCGCTCCCATCCGTAATGGGTGACGCCCCCCCCCTAGGGATCTTCCAATTACTGCTCACCGATCATGACCTTACCGCCACAGGCCGGATAGTTGACCGGCTATCCGGCCCCCCACAACTCCTACCTAAAGGTCATGCTGTAAACTCTTTAACCAGGCTACGAGGTCTCCTATGAGTAAAGAATTCCCCACCCGGGACAAATGGACCCCATCTTCTAGATACATATGGTCCCCCCTGATACATCCATGAGGAATCGAATGCAATGTACTTGTACGGAACAGTCTACCAAGCTTGTTATTTACTTTCTTCACCGAATGATTTATAGCAGACCCAGAATTAGCCCCCGCCACACCTTTCGTGGAATCATATGGGACCATGCAATCGTGCACCCCGGAACCCTTCTCGCCAACCAACTTACAGTGGACAATATCAACTCGAGAAGTACCCGTCGACCAGTGGTCACCAAAACATTGCCCCCAAGATGCACTATGATTATAGCTGGCGGTGACCTTGTCCGCCCTAACAAACCCTCCATAAACGTTTGAAACTGGTCAATACAGAGCCCGCCCCTTCCGTAGAAGGTCACCCTGTACCCGTATTACCCAGCCATGTGAATCATGTCACCTGCTTTGAATACGTCCGCGGCACGCCTCACGTATGAGTGGCCCACGACCCACACCACTCTCTCCTCAGCCGGTGATCTTTGACCGCTGGTACCCAGGTGTCGGGTCGACTGCACAGTCCGCCCCGCCTCGTAAGCTTGCGAAACTGTAAACCAAACAAAAACAAGAAGCGTGAGTACATGATATCAGCTTCACAACATGTGCAACCGCACATACCTTGAGGACCAACGCCCCAACTGTTTCACTTTTTCCACACTCAGACCCCTGGCTGTAGCCTCTGTAGCAGCCCCTATCCGGAAGGAATGGGTCCCGAACTCGCCCGGGTTCAAGCCCGCGGCCGAAATTGCCATTGCAAGCACCCGCTGGAACTGAAACCTCGTCAGTGGGGTGGCATCAGCATGTCTCAGCAAGGTCCCCCCCCATGATGCCGCCCTCTGCGCCAAATACTCCTCAACGCATGCAACAGGGCACATGGGAGATCCGGGAATCCGCTGGACTATTACACTGTCCCCGATCGCACCCTGATCGGTCTTGGACCTGGCAAACGAGACAATCATCGTCTCCCCCTTAACTTGAATGTGCTCTCGGCACAGTCCACCCCCCGTATCCTGCTTGTTCTTCGCTACCAGTTCGCTCACCCGCATAGCCCCATGGAATGCTAATGCAAAAGCGGCCCGGAATAACCCTGTCTCTGAATGAGATGAACATGTCGCAGGGAGTACGGACAGTAAGAGGGCCAACCTTTCCAGACCTATCGGGTGCCTTTCATCTACTCTTCGACCCTCAAGGCGTTGCCACCCACGTGGCGCTTTCTGTACTACAAAAGACGCCGTGGGGTCCTGGATACCATGAGCCCGTGCCATAAAGGAAATGGCGGCCCGATGCCTCTGGGCCGTAGCTACCGATTTGCCTGCCTGATGTAAAGACAGCAAACATTTTAAGACATACTCTTCTTGGCCCCAAAGCTCCCCCCTAGCAGAACCCAAAAAGGACCAATAGGAACGGAACGCCCCTTCATATGCCTTCCCTGTCCTGGGTGCTAAACTCTCTCCCACGAGGTTTTGTAATTCGGGGCACCGAGAGACCAGAGAGCTTCGGGAAATGGTGCCGCCACCGGGTCCGCTGTGGGCAGAAAACCCCAGAAGGCCTGCATACGGAAACGAGAAAGCGCATCAGCAGCCTGATTCAGCACCCCTGGCACATGTCTTGCCCTAAAGAGCACGTTCAATTGCATACATAGCAAGACAATTTCTTTGAGCAATCTCAGAATCCATTTGCATCGTGCTGCCTGACTATTGATACACTCAACCACGGTCATGTTATCAGACCAGAACACCACAGAGTGATCCCGAAACCCCTCAGGCCATGTTTTCAAGGCCACCAGAATTGGGAACAGTTCGAGAAAAGCGATGTTACCTGTAAGCCCACCCTCATGCCACCATGACGGCCATGTTTGAGCTGACCAGTGATTACCAAATATGGCGCCAAAGCCTATACTCCCTGCCGAGTCTGTCCACAACCCCAACTCCTCGGAGGACACCGCCGGCTTATTCCAGAAAACCCGACCATTGAAATCCGCCAGGAATGCCAACCAAATGCGCATGTCCTGGCGAATCTCTGCCGAGAGCCTTGTGCGGTGGCGGCCCTCTTTAAGACCGACCATGGCTTGGGCAATCGAGCGGGAAAAAGTGCGCGCCATTGGTATCACTCTAAGGGCAAAATTCAACTGACCCACAGCCTGCTGTAATTGATGCAAATTTACCTTATTCTCGCTAATACATGTTTCAAGCGAGGCCCTGAATTTCATTACCTTTTCCTTGGGCAACCGGAAGCAACCCTCTTCGGAATCGAACTCTATTCCAAGAAACTCGAGCGAAGTAGATGGCCCCACAGTCTTACCTGGCGCCAATGGCACACCAAACTGACTCATCAGACCACAAAATTCATTTAAAGCTTGTGCACATTCCCGGTCCCCGGCTGCCCCCAGGAACAGAAAATCGTCAAGATAATGCATAACATGCTGAAACCCCGTCATTCTCGTGAATGTCCATTGCAGAAAACTACTGAATTTCTCAAAATACGCACAAGATATGGAGCATCCCATTGGCATACATTTATCCATGTAATAGCATCCCTGAAACATGAAACCAAGGAGACGCTGATCGTCTGGGTGTACCGGGAGCAACCGGAACGCTGACTCGATGTCTGACTTGGCCATCAGCGCTCCGGGCCCCAGGCGATTCAACATGGCGACGGCCTCATCGAAAGATGCGTACCGCACCGAACAGACTTCCGGGTCTATCGCATCGTTCACCGAAAGACCACTCGGGGCTGACAAGTTATGTATCAATCTAAACTCACCCGGGTCCTTCTTGGGGACCACTCCCAAGGGTGAACAAACAAAATTAGCAACTGGTGGCATGTCAAATGGTCCAGCAACCCGACCCCGGGTCACCTCCTTCCCAATCTTTGCTTGAACCACAGTTGTATTCTGCAGGACCGACAGTTGGTTCCTACACTGTGCTTTACCCCGAAAATTCCCCACTGGGATGCGGAAACCATACGAAAAACCGTCTCGCAACACCCCAGCGGAGACATGATCCGGGTATTCATTGAGCCAAGGAATCATTGCCATGGTATCAACCGGGGTAGGTAGAGGCGCCCCTCGGACTATTTCAGACCTGTTTGGCGCTTCCCCTACTTCCGTTATCACCCGTTTTGGCTCTGCACATGGTCTCGGGATGCGAGGACTGTCCACACCCCCCACATTCGTGCCTAAACTTGCATGACCCCTGGGGCCTTGTACACTTTCCCCTGTTAAAACTCCAGCAGACCCCTTTCTTACCTGTATTACCATTCGACCTTGAATGGTGCTCGTTACCTGACCCCGCCCGAAAGGGCGCCCCAGATGAGTGGCGGGAAAACTCGCCCCCGTTCTCCCCCAACAATGGCGCCTTTGCCATACCTGATTTCTCCATTTTCTGCCAGGAAATGGAGTCGTAACAATCCCACGTCAGAGATGTGTCGAACTCCTTGGCCTTACGAAAAATATTATCATAACAAAACCACTGGTTACCCTCATATGTCTGAGAAAACTCCATAATACGTGTCTGGTACACGGGTAACTCGGCCAACAGTTCAGGCCTCCGTTCCCCCATAATTGCAGTGAATATCCCAAACGCTCTGCCCCAATTACCTATCGTTTCATCGACTCTGAAAGCGGCCATCTTAGCCCGCCAAACACTCGGATGCGGAAACTCCTTTTGAATTTTCACATGCTCAATCTCGTAATGATCAGTTAATAAAGAAAACATGTTTATATATTTCTCAGCCCATATCCTCTCTTTGATCTCCATCGGAATATGCTGAGCAACTTTCTCCCTTCTTGAGGGTACTGACCCCTCCCCCGCAATCGGCAATAGCTGCTTACCTGAACCGGAAGCTGTGACCGTAGTCGCTGCCGAACTCATGCCCGCTGTGGGTTGTCCTACTGGAGCCTGCGGGGGAACAAAAGGACATGGTGCCTTTGCAGCCTCTCTTGATTGCCGCAACTGCCTCATTACTGCCCTGGCATCATCTGCCGTTGCCCCCTCACTCTCTTTCCCCAACCATGCTGCCAACTGTGCAGCCAGCTCGGGAGGCATATCCTCCCCATTCACTGGGGTGACTACAACAGGAATTGGTCTCCCTTCGATTGGGACCGGGATCGGCGCCTCAGTCGGTGTATTAGGGTGCGCCGGCAGCGCCTCGGGAACCGGGGCCTCACCCCCAGTTGCTCCCCTCTTGGGCCTTCTACCTCTCCCGTTAGGGACTACTCCCGGCAATGCTGGTCCGACGACTCGTTTAGGGCCCTCCACACCGTTCATTGCCGCCATCTGTTTCTTCATCTCGGCCATGTCTTTCACGAGCATGCGGAGCATCTGATCGGTACCGACCCGCTTTCCGACCTTCTTGCCCGGCATTGTCCAACACTGATTCTCTGAAAGAACAAAGACAAAATTAAAACGCTCAAAAATGGCTCTTCGTTCCGTCTCGAGCTCACGTGCAGCGGGGAGGTGCAGCTTCAGAGCACAGGAACAAGAGGATGCTTCCTTAGCTTGTCGCTCCTTTTATCCTTCTTCGGGCGGGCGTAAACCCGCCTCCAACCGCCTCCGGGGGCGTGGCTGGCGGCTTCAGTGTCTAGGACAACCCACTCTTGGGCGGGAAAAAGCGCGCCCCGGCTACGCCGCTTTGGACATACCAGCCGAGACTCGCCTCCCGCCCAAGATGGCTTCCTGGGGGGGTCGGGGCACTCCACCATACGTTCGGGGGGACCGAGTGGTCGCCCCTTTCCACTCATCTTTTACTACTTTCTATCAATTTTAAAATTTTTGTTCTCTCATTCACAGATTGAAAGTATAAAAATAACATGTGACTAAGTTTACGATAATTATAAGGTAAGTGTTTAGTACTCATTCTGTTACATCTCTTTTACATTTAACTTTTATTAGTACCACTGCTTCATTTCATTAACCCTCAGTTTCCTGCCTTTGCTACTTCCCTCATTCCTTTTTCTATTACTTACTTACTCTACTCTTTCCACTCCTTTTCTCAGTCCCTCTTTACACAGTATCTCTGTGTTACTCCCTCTAACTGTCTTTCTTTTAACATTACTCTCTGTTCACTTACTCTTCTTTTTTTAAAAAAAATATTTTTTTTAGTTTGCTTCCGGTTCGCGTACCGGCGCGTGAACCGGGAAGTGAAGCAAAAGAAATAGAGGTTGCCAGAGTGCTAAACATTCTAGCAATTTCTTATAAGGGGAGGTAGTTCTGAAAAGAACTTTTTTTTATTATTTTTGTTGTTTTATATTTTGTTTATTATTTTTCTGAACATTTTTTTTTTTTTTTTGAACGGTTTTATATTTTTTTTGTTTTTTTGATGGGGAGAAACGAAAATGATTCATTATAAAAGGGCTCAACAGGAGCAACAAAAAAAAAAGATAATTTATTTTCTGGGGCGTTTTGGACATTTGTGATTGTCAATAGCTTTATTGATTAAATGTATGCTACTACCCCTGTAGCAAATCAGTTGGCCACAAAAAATGCATACGTGCTTCACATTCCCAAACTTCATTTGGATATTTGGGACCATCTCCCTCGCCTCTGGTCCCGTCACTGCCTCTTCATTGGATGTACTGGCCACAGGTGGGGGGTTGTCCTGCAGATCACGTACTTGTGCAGCACTATAATTTATAGGGTGCCACCTGTCCATGTGCCGATGCATGGTATAATTGCCATAACTGTATTTCTTTTCTGTCCCTCTGGACAGATCTTTTTTACAGATCAGACAGGTAACGTAGCGGGCATTTACCTTTTTTTGGCCCTGGGGAAATGTAAAAAATTGCCATATATAATTTTCTTTGACATGGGACCTCCTCGGCTGTTCAGGTAAAAACCTCCTCGTCCCTTGCTCCTCTTCCTCTTCTTCCTCTTCTTCCTCCTCTTGCTGAAGGATAACCTGAGGAGGTGGTCCTCTCTTCCTAGGAGGTGGTGGTGGTGGTGGGGGTGCACCAGCTGCAGCTATTAATGAAGCCATTTCTAAGGTATTCAAAGTAGGTCTTTCTCTCATAAAAATGAAAGTCAGAGTGAGAAAAAAAGGTGGGGCTTTCATCATTTGGGAAAAAAAATGTTCTAAACCAATGAAAAGTGTTATTTTTAGGTCATATGACCAAGCATTACATCATTAGGAAACCAAAAGTAAAATGAACCAATGAAAAGTTTTATGAACAAGTCACATGACCTGTTATGCTTACGTTACGCGTCCCGCTTCGCAACCGGAGCGCTTCTGGGGCGCTGCGCTTCGCGCCTCGGTTCGCGTTCCGGAGCGCTTCCGGGTGCGCTAACACGCCGCGTCATAAGACGCATTATGCGGTAACGGGATACGTCGCGCTTACGTAGGTGCATGACTGACTGTATGAGTGAGTGATTAAATGTGTCTCACTGAGTGCATGGGTTAGTGACTAAACTGTCTTAATGTGTGCATCAGTATGTCTGTTGTTGTGTAAGCTGCTGCATGTGTTGATCAGTAGCTATATGAGTAACTATATGGGTTATTGATTGGTTGCCCAAGTATTTGTATGGGAGACTGAGTATGTGTGTGGGTGGCTGGGAGGTGTATGACTCTGTGCATAGATGTGTGAGCAGTTGATTGACTAGATGTATGGGTTCTAAAGTGTAGGTGGAAACAGCTGTATGGGCAGTTGACTGTGTGCATGAGTGTATTGGTGAGTGAATAGATATCTCAGTGCTACATATCAAAGTAAGTACATATGTAAAACACAATACATGTGAGAGTTGACATATATAAATAACTGTGCATAAGAGCCAGTGAATGTGTGAGTGGCTGTATGGATCATTGTGAACTTCAATCAAGGATTGTATAAAAGAGTAAATATGTGTTAGCATATGTTTGAATAAGTAAGGTGTTTATAACTATATAGTTGAGGAAATGGAGGTGTGATTGATTCGTTGCATGACTGACTAGGTGTGTGAGTAACTCCATGGATGAGTGACAGTCTGTGAGTGTCTGTTTACACTGAGTGTATCTAAGGTTATATTAGAGTCTGAAGAGGTTCAACGTATTATCACATGAATGATATCATCAGTGATATGATCAGTAATGTCAAATGAGATGTCATCAGTGATGTCATTTGAGATGTCATCAGTGATGTCATCAGTGATGTCACTGACCATGTCATGAATGATGTAATATGTGACATCATTAGCAGTGGATTGCGGGTGCGCAATATATAGTTAGTGCAACTAACTATATATGCGAATTTCAATGGTTTTGTGCGAGTAAAATATTCCTAACTATATATGGTCTATAATTTTTTGAGTGAAAAAAAAATATATATATATATATATATATATATATATATATATATATATATATATATATATATATATATATATATATATATATATATATATATATATATATATATATATATATATATATATATATATATATTTTTTTTTTTTCACTCAAAAAATTATAGACCATATATAGTTAGGAATATTTTACTCGCACAAAACCACAAAAATATATATATATATATATATATATATATATATATATATATATATATATATATATATATATATTACCTACTGGCTATCGCCAGTAGGTATATATAGTTAGGATTAATTCCCTATGGGATTTTTGAAAATTCTATGTCTAATAACTTTGGCGTTTGTGGACGGAATCGGCTGAAATTTTCAGGAAAATGGCACATTTTGTTTCTGAGCAGCCCCTGAAAATTTGGTGGGGTTTCGTCAAGGGGGGGGCTGAGAAAAAAGGGGGGTCCCAAAACGTGTTTTTAACATTGAGTTTTCCATAGGGCGGTTGGACTCACTTTTAGCTCGAACGGCTGAATGGATTTGCACGAAACTTGGCAAAATTGTAGGGACTGTTAGCCCGATGTGCCTTTGCTAGGTCTCAATATATGTGCTTCAGTGGATTTTGAGAAATTAACGTTTAAATCAAGATATATATCTGTAACAGCGCTCCGGGCAGCGATCCGGTCCGCTTACTTTTCGCGTTTCGGAACTTTGCGCGCAGAAAGCTGATTGGCTCTCCGGTGTCTGTCAACATTCTAAACAGTCCGGAGCGGCCGCCATCTTGTCTCTTGGTAGGATCGAGAGAGAAGTAGAGGTGAAAAACGAAGGGGGAATTTAATGAAAGGGGGCAAGGTATCCCCCTCTTGACCCCCTAGGAATGTTGTTGGGGTTATTAAAGGGTCCCGTGGGGAAAAGAAAAAAAAAAGATTTTTCACGGTAGAAGCGCTTCACGGGCCGCGAACTGGGCCGCAAACTGGTAGCGAAACGGGAATTCGCCATTTTGTGCTTCGTTAATTAAATTACTAGGTATAAGGGGGTGCGGGAGACGTATCCTAATCCCCTATGTTTCCTGAGGGTGGCTGAGGAGGCTGATATATGTTGATACATCTCTTCCAGCGGCTGTGCGTGAGCTTTTTTTTTTTTTGCTGCGTGACAGTCCGGAGCGGCCGCCATCTTGTCTCTCGGTAGGATCGAGAGAGAAGAAGAGGTGAAAAACGAAGGGGGAATTTAATGAAAGGGGGCAAGGTATCCCCCTCTTGACCCCCTAGGAATGTTGTTGGGGTTATTAAAGGGTCCCGTGGGGAAAAGAAAAAAAAAATGATTTTTCACGGTAGAAGCGCTTCACGGGCCACGAACTGGGCCGCAAACTGGTAGCGAAACGGGAATTCGCCATTTTGTGCTTCGTTAATTAAATTACTAGGTATAAGGGGGTGCGGGAGACGTATCCTAATCCCCTATGTTTCCTGAGGGTGGCTGAGGAGGCTGATATATGTTGATACATCTCTTCCAGCAGCTGCGCCATCTTGCCTTTTTTCCAATGCCACAATTTTGTCGTGCACGGCAGCCATTTTAGATGCCAGGCTGGTCCCAGGCTATCACCTACCCCTGCGGATGTAGTTTATGGCCCCAGCTGTAGAGAATTCAGACATGCCAACCCTCCCGATTCAGGCGTGAGACTACTGATTTCAGTGCTAGTATCCCGCCTCCCGATTTCTGCAAGCAAAAACCCGGGGGCATATTACGAACAACTAGCGATAATTTTTGTCTCTAACTTGTTTAGAGACAAAAATTATCGCCGCACATCGGCGATTTTTATCGCAGATAAACCTTGCTATTATCGCAGAAAAGTCAGCGATATTCATGTATTATCGAGCAAATGCTCTTAGCCATGTTATCCACCTCCCATTGGATAACATGGCTAAGAACTGCTCAGGGCAGGTGTTAGATTTTGGAGATATTCGCGCTTAGCGCGAATATCTCCAAAAGTTGGTAATAGGAGATAGCGATGTTAGGGACTGTTTCCAGTCGCTAACATCTTGGCACGCCACTTTGCATGTCATTAGTGATAAGTATCACTGACATGCAAAGCGGGGCCCAAGATGGTGTGCCAAGATGAGTGTGAAGTAGTGTGGCTCACTGGTTAGAGGCGGCAGACCCAGAGCAGAGGACGGCCCGGGACCAGGGTTCGATTCCCGGCGCGGCAGGTTTCTGGACCAGGGTCTGCGGACTCGATAATTCTCTCGCCTCGGTGCCCACTCTGATCAGCGATCACACTCGGCAACTCTGGGCATTAGCTTGCCTCATCTTCACTAACGGCCCCACCAGACCGCCGGGGATGCCTGGTCTCACCCTGGAGATACCCATTAAGGGACCATCTCTCAGGGAAGCCAGGAAGGGTTTCGCAGCGGTCGAAGCGCCTTGGGACCCTACGGGTAAGTAGTGCGCTATATAAATGCCAATACATTTACACATTTACATGGTCGCTATCTCCTTTTAGCTGTCACTAACTGGTGTTAGCGACAGCTTCGTAATAGGGAGATAATTTTATCTCCGCTTTCATGGCTTTTAAAGCCAAAAAAGCGGAGATAAACCCCCTTGATAATATGCCCCACGATTCCTTGGGGGTTTCAGCTGACAGGGCTTGGTATTGTGTTACATGGTAATTTTTCCAGGAAACGTCAGAGGATCGATGCAGGGGTTCTAGAAGAGGTGATAAACCATTTAAGCCTCATGAACAAGCGCATGGTCTTTTAAAGATTTGTGAAGTACTCGGGGCGGCGGTGTGTGTGTGCCCTCTTTCAGGAGCGGGCGGGGGGGCACTGCCAGCAACTTGCCAGGTCAGGTAGTGTTCAACACGTGCATCACCCTTTCTCTGCCTGCTATTGCGCTCCATGCTTCGGAAAGGTAAGAAAAAGAACGTGCATTTGAGTTTGAAATGTCCGATCCTGCAGCAGCACACTTCCAAAGCCCACACATGACAATAACCCGATTCAAGGCCCCATTCACCCGTTTTTAAAAAAATAGATAACACTCCAACAAAGTAAGATTATAAAACTTTATTAACTTTTAACTATAATGAACGGAACAAAAACTAAAAACATTTAAACATTTTTCAACCCAAATATATATATATATATATATATATATATATATTACCTACTGGCTATCGCCAGTAGGTATATATAGTTAGGATTAATTCCCTATGGGATTTTTGAAAATTCTATGTCTAATAACTTTGGCGTTTGTGGACGGAATCGGCTGAAATTTTCAGGAAAATGGCACATTTTGTTTCTGAGCAGCCCCTGAAAATTTGGTGGGGTTTCGTCAAGGGGGGGGCTGAGAAAAAAGGGGGGTCCCAAAACGTGTTTTTAACATTGAGTTTTCCATAGGGCGGTTGGACTCACTTTTAGCTCGAACGGCTGAATGGATTTGCACGAAACTTGGCAAAATTGTAGGGACTGTTAGCCCGATGTGCCTTTGCTAGGTCTCAATATATGTGCTTCAGTGGATTTTGAGAAATTAACGTTTAAATCAAGATATATATCTGTAACAGCGCTCCGGGCAGCGATCCGGTCCGCTTACTTTTCGCGTTTCGGAACTTTGCGCGCAGAAAGCTGATTGGCTCTCCGGTGTCTGTCAACATTCTAAACAGTCCGGAGCGGCCGCCATCTTGTCTCTCGGTAGGATCGAGAGAGAAGTAGAGGTGAAAAACGAAGGGGGAATTTAATGAAAGGGGGCAAGGTATCCCCCTCTTGACCCCCTAGGAATGTTGTTGGGGTTATTTAAGGGTCCCGTGGGGAAAAGAAAAAAAAAAGATTTTTCACGGTAGAAGCGCTTCACGGGCCGCGAACTGGGCCGCAAACTGGTAGCGAAACGGGAATTCGCCATTTTGTGCTTCGTTAATTAAATTACTAGGTATAAGGGGGTGCGGGAGACGTATCCTAATCCCCTATGTTTCCTGAGGGTGGCTGAGGAGGCTGATATATGTTGATACATCTCTTCCAGCGGCTGTGCGTGAGCTTTTTTTTTTTTTGCTGCGTGACAGTCCGGAGCGGCCGCCATCTTGTCTCTCGGTAGGATCGAGAGAGAAGAAGAGGTGAAAAACGAAGGGGGAATTTAATGAAAGGGGGCAAGGTATCCCCCTCTTGACCCCCTAGGAATGTTGTTGGGGTTATTAAAGGGTCCCGTGGGGAAAAGAAAAAAAAAATGATTTTTCACGGTAGAAGCGCTTCACGGGCCACGAACTGGGCCGCAAACTGGTAGCGAAACGGGAATTCGCCATTTTGTGCTTCGTTAATTAAATTACTAGGTATAAGGGGGTGCGGGAGACGTATCCTAATCCCCTATGTTTCCTGAGGGTGGCTGAGGAGGCTGATATATGTTGATACATCTCTTCCAGCAGCTGCGCCATCTTGCCTTTTTTCCAATGCCACAATTTTGTCGTGCACGGCAGCCATTTTAGATGCCAGGCTGGTCCCAGGCTATCACCTACCCCTGCGGATGTAGTTTATGGCCCCAGCTGTAGAGAATTCAGACATGCCAACCCTCCCGATTCAGGCGTGAGACTACTGATTTCAGTGCTAGTATCCCGCCTCCCGATTTCTGCAAGCAAAAACCCGGGGGCATATTACGAACAACTAGCGATAATTTTTGTCTCTAACTTGTTTAGAGACAAAAATTATCGCCGCACATCGGCGATTTTTATCGCAGATAAACCTTGCTATTATCGCAGAAAAGTCAGCGATATTCATGTATTATCGAGCAAATGCTCTTAGCCATGTTATCCACCTCCCATTGGATAACATGGCTAAGAACTGCTCAGGGCAGGTGTTAGATTTTGGAGATATTCGCGCTTAGCGCGAATATCTCCAAAAGTTGGTAATAGGAGATAGCGATGTTAGGGACTGTTTCCAGTCGCTAACATCTTGGCACGCCACTTTGCATGTCATTAGTGATAAGTATCACTGACATGCAAAGCGGGGCCCAAGATGGTGTGCCAAGATGAGTGTGAAGTAGTGTGGCTCACTGGTTAGAGGCGGCAGACCCAGAGCAGAGGACGGCCCGGGACCAGGGTTCGATTCCCGGCGCGGCAGGTTTCTGGACCAGGGTCTGCGGACTCGATAATTCTCTCGCCTCGGTGCCCACTCTGATCAGCGATCACACTCGGCAACTCTGGGCATTAGCTTGCCTCATCTTCACTAACGGCCCCACCAGACCGCCGGGGATGCCTGGTCTCACCCTGGAGATACCCATTAAGGGACCATCTCTCAGGGAAGCCAGGAAGGGTTTCGCAGCGGTCGAAGCGCCTTGGGACCCTACGGGTAAGTAGTGCGCTATATAAATGCCAATACATTTACACATTTACATGGTCGCTATCTCCTTTTAGCTGTCACTAACTGGTGTTAGCGACAGCTTGGTAATAGGGAGATAATTTTATCTCCGCTTTCATGGCTTTTAAAGCCAAAAAAGCGGAGATAAGCCCCCTTGATAATATGCCCCACGATTCCTTGGGGGTTTCAGCTGACAGGGCTTGGTATTGTGTTACATGGTAATTTTTCCAGGAAACGTCAGAGGATCGATGCAGGGGTTCTAGAAGAGGTGATAAACCATTTAAGCCTCATGAACAAGCGCATGGTCTTTTAAAGATTTGTGAAGTACTCGGGCGGCGGTGTGTGTGTGCCCTCTTTCAGGAGCGGGCGGGGGGGCACTGCCAGCAACTTGCCAGGTCAGGTAGTGTTCAACACGTGCATCACCCTTTCTCTGCCTGCTATTGCGCTCCATGCTTCGGAAAGGTAAGAAAAAGAACGTGCATTTGAGTTTGAAATGTCCGATCCTGCAGCAGCACACTTCCAAAGCCCACACATGACAATAACCCGATTCAAGGCCCCATTCACCCGTTTTTAAAAAAATAGATAACACTCCAACAAAGTAAGATTATAAAACTTTATTAACTTTTAACTATAATGAACGGAACAAAAACTAAAAACATTTAAACATTTTTCAACCCAAAAAGCAACAATGGTTAGAAGCTGTCTTTTGTGCGAATAGTCCCAAGGCAGCACAACGTGCAGAGTTCTGGACGGCACCCAGGTGATGTCGCCTGGGTGGCGCACTGGTTTTGGGATCCTACAATGCAGCACAGAAAAACAGCGTGGGGCGTCCCGGGTGGTGCGGGGGGAGGCCTCGTCAGTAGCGGTCTGTTGTGCGAATAGTCCCAAGGCAGCAGAACGCGTTGAGATGTTGATGGCACTGTGTCCAGTGTCCCATGGCTGACACAACATGTACGACAGGCACCCAGGCGATGTCCAGTAAACTGCCGCACTGGTTTTGGTATCCTACAATGCTGCTCCGAAAATTGGCGTGCGGCGGCCCGGGGGGGGGGGGAGGCGTGGGGGAGGCGGCGTGAACGGGCCTCCCCAGGTGGCGGCCATCCAGCTGAGTTGCGCCCGCTCTTGCGGCTACAGCGTCTCGCTCACCATGTTGTTGAGTTGCTCCCACTCTTGCAGTGCAGCGATAGGCGGCTGCCACATGACTCTTAAAATGGCGGACGGCTCCTCGGTTTTGGGCCTGGTCCACTGAAATGGCCCTGGGACACCTTGGAACTCGGACGCTTGCCTGCTAGGGCTTGGGCTCCATTCTCGAAAAGCGTCCCCTCAGCCGTGAAGATTCTACAAAAGTCTTGGGGGCCCCCGACTCCCGCAGGCTTCTGGTGGGGAGCGGCTGCCATGATTGCTCGCGGAATGACCACGACGGAGCCACAAGATGGTGGTGCTCTCATGCTGACGCCAGCTTCAGTCTGAATGATCCAGAAACAAGGTGGGGCTTTCATCGTTTGGGAAAAAAAATGTTCTAAACCAATGAAAAGTGTTATTTTTAGGTCATATGACCAAGCCTTCCATCTTTAGGAAACCAAAAGTAAAATGAACCAATGAAAAGTTTTATAAACAAGTCACATGACCTGTTATGCGGCATAGGGCTACAAAAAGCGTAGAAAATCCGTTGGCACGTGAGGCGGCGTCAGTAGCGGACCGATGTGCGAATAGGCCGAAGGCAGCACAACGCGCCGAGATCCGGATGGCACCGAGGTGGTGTCCAGCAAATTGCCGCACTGGTGTGGCCATCCTACAATGCTGCGCCGAAAGACGGCGTGTCCAGCTGAGTTGCGGTCACTGTTGCGGTACAGTGACTCGAACGCGCCGAGATCCGGATGGCACCAAGGTGGTGTCCAGCAAATTGCCGCACTGGTGTGGCCATCCTACAATGCTGCGCCGAAAGACGGCGTGTCCAGCTGAGTTGCGGTCACTGTTGCGGTACAGTGACTCGAACTTGCCGAGATCCGGATGGCACCGAGGTGGTGTCCAGCAAATTGCCGCACTGGTGTGGCCATCCTACAATGCTGCACCGAAAGACGGCGTGTCCAGCTGAGTTGCGGTCACTCTTGCGGTACAGTGAGTCGAACGCGCCGAGATCTGGATGGCCCCGATGTTGTGTCCAGCAAGTTGCCGCACTGGTGTGGCCATCCTACAATGCTGCGCCGAAAGTCGGCGTGGGGTGCCCCGTTGGCTTATGAGGTGATGTCAGTAGTGGACCGATGTGTGAATAGGTCGGAACCAGCACAAGGCGCCAAGATCCGAATGGCAAGTCCTGGATGTTGAGTGCCTCAGTTGAGAGTTCTGAGCAGTGCTTGTAAGACTGTCTGAAGCTTATTTGCACCTGCTGCAGCTTCACTATTGCCCTGGTGTGGCCAAAGGTCGCACATGACATAGGCGGCCGGCTCCCGAGGTCCGGCGGAACTTTTTTCCTTTTCCTTTCTGCTTCTTTTCCTACAATCCGTTTCATCTGAAGACACGACCAGGTCCCTGAATGTGTGCAGGGGGACGCTATTGATTGAATGAAAATGGCGGCTTGACACAAAGCTGACTCAAGCGTTACTGTTGATGCTATACAGACAAAAATTGGTTTTCAGTTTGTACATTCTTCAGGTTTTTTTTTTCCATCCAAGTCTGATTGAGAGTTTGTAGAAAAATGGCTTCAAATTTTCCAGATACTACTCTTCAACATTCTTCCTAAATGTAACAATGTGAAACTCACTAGGAGAACGGCTGTTTCTGTTTCCTTTCAAAATGCTGCCAACAATATTTTCTGAATGGAAGACACCATCTTGTAGCATAAAGGGCCGAAAGGGGTTCTGGTCTGGCCGATGGTTGGTGGAGACATTTTGACTATATCTTGGACCTGCCCGGCATCGCCCAAAATGGCGCCGGTATAAATGGGACTCGTAACTCCTTGCCCGCAAATGTATATCTAGAAAATGTTATTGTAAGTGGCCCTGTCTTATTTTAATTACAAAATGTACGTCCACCGATTCCGCAACTGTTAGACACCTTTGTTCTTGCAACCTAATGGCCCGCTCGTTACGTTCTTCCACAGTGTAAATGTCTCCTCATCATATACGATTTCAGTTTGCTCCGTGGCCGGCCCACGTGGTTATAGGCCCGTATTTGTATACTGACATTTTCACAATAAAGTTTTTTAAAACAAAACACGGTAGTAGTATTTACATTGGTAAAGTTTTTACTTTTAGTCACTGTTTTCGAATCAGTAAAAGGCAAGTGAAATAAAGCAGTCCAATTACATGACGGATAAAAGGTATAATATGTAGGAACGCAGTAAAGATAAATGGTCAAGGGCAGTTGTGTTTTTCATGTCTGCAACATAAAGTGATCGATAAGAATCTGATAATCAGGCGTATCGGCGACTAAGACAGCAGGCGGAATCTCTTTTACTCAACGGCTCCGTCATGGAAGGAAGAAACGCCCTTTTTCTCGAAAAAGGAATATATTTTACTTGCAAGACAGTTGTAAATTTTCCAGGAAAGTACATTAGCCTGGAATATTATAACATATGTTTGAAAAAAAAATATTGTTCGAAAACAATAAAAAGCGTAATTTTTAGGTCATATGACCAAGCTTTTCATCATTAAATTAACAAAAGTAAAATGAACCAATGAAAAGTTTTATTAACAAGTCACATGACCTGTTATGCTTACGTTACACGCTGCGCGCCGCGCCTCGGATCACTTCCGGGTGCGCTAACGCGGCGTGTCATATAACGCATTACGCGACAACGTAGGTCAAAAATATAGTCAAAATGTCTCCACCAACCAGCGTTCGGAACACAACCCCTTTCAGCAGTCCAAAAAGTTCTGTTAAATGACAACAGAGGGGACAGGCAACAAGAACCATCAGTCAAAGAGGGGAGGGCAAGTTCTTCTCTTCCGGGTCATGTTGGGGCGCTACCGGAACTGATCGAATTGGTAGTCTACAGTGTTTCTGGATGTTTCAGACTAAAGCTGGCGTCAGCATGAGACCACTACCATCTCGTAGCTCCGTCGTGGCCATTCCACGAGCAATCATGGCAGCCGCTCCCCACCAGAAGCCTGCGGGAGTCGGAGGCCCCCAAGACTTTTGTAGAATCTTCACGGCTGAGGGGATGCTTTTCGAGAATGGGACCCAAGCCCTATCAGGGAAGCGTCCGAGTTCAAAGGTGTCCCAGGGCCATTTTAGTGGACCAGGCCCAAAACCGAAGAGCTGGCCGCCATTTTGAGAGTCCTGTGGCAGCCGCCTATCGCTGCACCGCAAGAGCGGGAGCAACTCAACTACATGATGAGCGAGACGCTGTAGTCGCAAGAGCGGGCGGTAAACAGCTGAATGGCGGAAGAGGCACAGTGTAGCAAAAGCGGGCGGAATGGCAACTGAAACGGTAAAGGGGCGCCCCACTACAGCGTGTCTTCAGATCAAACGGATTGTGGGACAAAGTTCAGAATTGAAGAGTCATCAAAAGGCAAAAAGTTCCGCCAGACCCCGGGAGCCGGCCGCCTATGTCGGGGGCGATCTCAGGCTACACCAGTGCTATAAGACTTGGGGAGGGTGTCGGAGCCAACCGTCTTCTCCGAGTCCATGGCCATCACACCGCCCCTCAGGGGCCTCCGTCAAGCTGTTTAGGAAGGTAACATATCACATTGTTTTCTAATGCAGTCAGGTCCACAAACGACACTCACTTACTTTGAGAATAGTGAAGCTGCAGTAGGTGGAAATAAGCTTCAGACAGTGTTACAAGCACTGCTCAGAACTCTTAACTATGGCACCCAACATCCCGAACTTATGCCATTTGAGAATGGCAGTGACATCGAAGCAACTCAGGGACCAAAACCATTAACGTACTTTCACGTATGAAAATCTTACTTGGGGAGGGGGCAGGAGCGAAGCGCCCCCTCCCAGTCAGCGCCACCACACCGTATGTTGAAAATTTGAAGCCATCGTTCTACAAAGTCAACCAAACTTGGATTGAAAAATCTAGAAAAATGTACAAACTGAAAACCAGTTTTGGTCTGCATAGCATCAGTAGCAACGCTTGAGTCAGCTTTGTGTCAAGCCGCCATTTTGATTCAACAAAGCACAGGCATTGAAAAAGGCTCAAACTCAGAACTCTGAACTATGGCACCCAACATCCAGGAGCTTGCCATCCGGATCTTGGAGCCTTGTGCTGCTTTCGACCTATTCACACATCGGTCCACTACTGACATCATCTTATAAACCAACGTTATGTAAATAGTTTTTTAATAAAATGTTTTACCCTGTTTCTTTGCTGGTGTGTTGTCTATATTTTTAATATTTGCATAGGGTTTGTCGTTATTTTGTGCGGGATGGGTGATGGAGCCGAGCTGTCTTGCAGCCCTCATGGTGTGGAGCTCAGTTCATCTCACTATTTTCGTATTTCTCATGAAGGGTTGTTCCTAATATTTCTATTTTAGCAAGGTCAAAAAGAGATCCAATTAGTGGCCTACTGATTTTGCTCGATTACTTTTATTTTTTTACACGATTTTTCACTATCTGCAAAGTCTAAGCAGAGTATTGCGACTTTGTGCTTGTTTGTAAATAGAGAATGATCCAAAGAGAACCAATTCTAAAACAGTAAATGCTTGGACAACAATCAATCAAATGGAGAGACAAGCAGGCACGACGGATTACAACGGGGGCAAAGGCTTGCGTTAACTACCGTTCACTATCTGCAAAGAGAGAGTACTACTAAGACAAAAGAGGAGGGGGGGGTGCAGCGTTCAAAGCACATCAGCGTGCATAAATACGAAAATGTTTTTATCTATCACGTACTTGACATTTTAAAGCTTTTCATATTTGCTATTAAAAAACCAATGAAATTCACAGAAAAAACCATAGGTTATAGTGGATATATAGTTAGGAATTTGCATTTACAAAACCTTGAAAATTCAATGAAAAAACCATTGGTTTTAGGCCATATATAGTTAGGGATTTGCATTTACAAAAAATTATTTTACTCGCATAAAACCATTGAAATTCCATATATAGTTAGATGCGCTAACTATATATCGCGCACCCGCAATCCACTGCTGATGATGTCACATATTACATCATTCATGACATGGTCAGTGACATCACTGATGACATCACTGATGACATCTCAAATGACATCACTGATGACATCTCAAATGACATCACTGATGACATCACTGATGACATCTCATTTGACATTACTGATCACATCACTGATGATATCATTCATGTGATAATACGATGAACCTCTTCAGACTCTAATATAACCTTAGATACAATCAGTGTAAACAGACACTCACAGACTGTCACTCATCCATGGAGTTACTCACACACCTAGTCAGTCATGCAAAGAATCAATCACACCTCCATTTCCTCAACTATACAGTTATACAAACTTTACTTATTCAAACATATACTAACACATATTTACTCTCTTATACAATCCCTGATACAAGTTCACAATGATCCATACAGCCACTCACACATTCACTGGCTCTTATGCACAGTTATTTATATATGTCAACTCTCACATGTACTGTGTTTTACATATGTACTTACTTTGACATGTAGCACTGAGATATCCATTCACTCACCAATACACTCATGCACACAGTCAACCGCCCATGCAGCTGTTTCCACATGCACTTTTGAAACCATACATCTAGTGAATCAACTGCTCACACATCTATGCACAGAGTCATACACCTCCCAGCCACCCACACACACACTCAGTCTCCCATACAAATACTTGGGCAACCAATCAATAACCCATATAGTTACTCATATAGCTACTTATCAACACATGCAACAGTTTACAGAACAACAGACATAATGATGCACAAATTAAGACAGTTTAGTCACTAACCCATGCACTCAGTGAGACACATTTAATCACTCACTCATACAGTCAGTCATGCACCTACTAAATCCTTCATCCAGACACTTATACATCCACTCATTCTTCAATATGTAAGACATATTTTAACTTTACAGAAACATACAGTCACTGGGTGTTGTCATCAGTGATGTCATCAGTGATGTCATTTGAGATGTCATCAGTGATGTCATCAGTGATGTCACTGACCATGTCATGAATGATGTAATATGTGACATCATCAGCAGTGGATTGCGGGTGCGCGATATATAGTTAGCGCATCTAACTATATATGGAATTTCAATGGTTTTATGCGAGTAAAATAAGGTTTTGTAAATGCAAATCCCTAACTATATATGGCCTAAAACCAATGGTTTTTTCATTGAATATATATATATATATATATATATACATATATATATATATATATATATATATATATATATATATATATATATATATATCTTTTTTTTCACTCAAAAAACCATAGGTTATAGACCATATATAGTTAGGAATTAGCATTTACAAAACCTTATTTTACTCGCACAAAACCATTGAAATTCGCATATATAGTTAGTTGCACTAACTATATATTTCTGATGACACCTCGTATCCCCTGTTTGCAGCCTTGGTGTGCAATGAAGAAGTGATTTACCTACCTGAAGCCAGAAGTGGGTCCTCCTCAAGAGGTGATTCTATTCGAATTTGATATATATATATATATATATATATATATATATATATATATATATATATATATATATATATATATATATATATATATATATATATATATATATATATATATATATATATATATATATATATATATATATATATATATATAAATATATATATATATATATATTCTGGCTTCAGGTAGGTAAATCACTTCTTTATTGCACACGAAGGCTGCAAACAGGGGATACGAGGTGTCATCAGAAATCAAGCACGAAACTGCCAGACTCGTTTAAGTCAATGAGACTCTTCAGTGGCAACGGCTACAATGTATCACAAAGCCGGTCAGGTGGAACTACTTGAAGTTGATTCCCACCGCCCCAGTGGGCATATATATATTACCTACTGGCGATAGCCAGTAGGTATATATAGTTAGGATTTTTTCTCTATGGGATTTTTGAAAATTCTATGTCTAATAACTTTGGCGTTTGTGGACGGAATTGGCTGAAAATTTCAGGAAAATGGCACATTTTGTTTCTGAGCAGCCCCTGAAAATTTGGGGGGGTTCGGCAAGGGGGGGCCGAGAAAAAAGGGGGGTCCCAAAACGCATTTTTCCCATGTTAATTTCCATAGGGCGGTTGGCCTCACTTTTAGCTCGAACGGCTGAATGGATTTGCATGAAACTTGGCAAAATTGTAGGGACTGTTAGCCCGATGTGCTTTTGCTAGGTCTCAATATATGTGCTCCAGTGGATTTTGAGAAATTAACGTTCAAAAAAAGATATATATCTGTAACAGCGCTCCGGGCAGCGCTCCGGTTCGCATACTTTTCGCGTAACGGAGCTTTGCGAAGCGAAGCTGATTGGCTCTCCGGTGTCTGTCAACATTCTAAACAGTCCGGAGCGGCCGCCATCTTGTCTCTCGGTAGGATCGAGAGAAAAGAGGAGGCCAAAACAAAGGGGGAAATGAAGGAAAGGGGGCAAGGTAGACCCCTTCTGACCCCCTAGGATTGATGAGGGGGATATTATAGAGCCACGCGGGGCAAAAAAAAAAAAAAAAAAGATTCCGATTTTTTCGCCGTAGAGACGCGTCTTGGTACGCGAACCGGGCAGCTAACCGGCAGCGTAACGGGAGTCTGAGGAGTAGCTGATTGGCTGTCAACATTGTAAACAGTCCGGAGCGGCTGCCATCTTGTCTCTCTGTAGGATCGAGAAACAAGAGGTGGTGAAAAACGAAGGGGGAAATGAAGGAAAAGGGGCAAGGTAGACCCCTCCTGACCCCCTAGGATTGATAAGGGGGATATTAAAGTGCCCTGCGGGGCAAAAAAAAAATGTGATTTTTCGCCGTAGAGGCCCGTCCCGGTACACGAACCGGGCAGTTAACTGGGTAGCTAACCGGCAGCGTAACGGGAGTCTGAGGAGAAGCTGATTGGCTGTTAACATTGTAAACAGTCCGGAGCGGCCGCCATCTTGTCTCTCAGTGGGATCGAGAGACAAGAGGTGGAGAAAAAAAAGGTGTAAATGAAGGAAAGGGGTAAGGTAGACCCCTCCTGAACCCCTAGGATTGATGAGGGGGCTATTAAAGTTCCCCGCGGGGCAAAAAAAACAGGCAGCTAACCGGCAGCGTAACGGGAGTCCGACATATTGTGTTTTTGGAGCGTTTGTTTGCATACCGGGTAGCGTTCCGTTAAGCGTAACAAGGGGAAAATCAAGAGAAACAGTAAAATAAAATTTAAAGGAGTAGATTTCCACCAAACTTGGCAAAATTGTAGGGACTGTTTGTTTGATGTGCCTTTGCAAGGCCTCAAGATATGTGCACGTGTGGATTTTGTCTAAGTAAGGTTAAAAACATATATATATATCTGTAAGCGTGCTCCGGCGCGCTTACGTTACGGGTTTTGTTTGCGCTGCAGAGACGATACGTCACGGTTATGCGATGCGTCATGAGGCGTCTCACGGGCTATGTGATACGTCACGTAATAAAGAATATATTTTACAGCTATAGATATTAGCTTTTAAAAAACCAATGAAATTCACTGAAAAAACCATAGGTTATAGACCATATATAGTTCGGAATTTGCATTTACAAAACCTTGAAAATTCACTGAAAAAACCATAGGTTATAGACCATATATAGTTAGGGATTAGCATTTACAAAACCTTATTTTACTTGCACAAAACCATTGAAATTCCATATATAGTTAGTTGCACTAACTATATATCGCGCACCCGCAATCCACTGCTAATGATGTCACATATTACATCATTCATGACATGGTCAGTGACATCACTGATGACATCACTGATGACATCTCAAATGACATCACTGATGACATCACTGATGACATCTCAAATGACATCACTGATCACATCACTGATGATATCATTTATGTGATAATACAATGAACATCTTCAGACTCTAATATAACCTTAGATACAATCAGTATAAACAGACACTCACAGACTGTCACTTATCCATGGAGTTACTCACACACCTAGTCAGTTATGCAAACAATCAATCACACCTCCATTTCCTCAACTATACAGTTATACACACCTTACTTATTCAAACATATACTAACACATATTTACTGTCTTATACAATCCCTGATACAAGTTCACAATGATCCATACAGCCACTCACTCATTCACTGGCGCCAGGATGCCCTCTGGGTGACAGGTCTGCGCTCTATAAGTATGCTAAATAAATAATAAATTATGCACAGTTATTTATATATGTCAACTCTCACATGGACTGTGTTTTACATATGTACTTACTTTGACATGTAGCACTGAGATATCCATTCACTAACCAATACACTCATGCACACAGTCAACTGTCCATACAGCTGTTTCCACATGCACTTTTGAACCCATACATTTAGTGAATCAACTGCTCACACATCTATGCACAGAGTCATACACCTCCCAGCCACCCACACACATACTCAGTCTCCCATACAAATACTTGGGCAACCATTCAATAACCCATATAGTTACTCATATAGCTACTGATTTAAACATGCAGCAGTTTACAGAACAACATATATAATGATGCACAAATTAAGACAGTTTAGTCACTAACCCATGCACTCAGTGAGACACATTTAATCATTCTCTCATACAGTCAGTCATGCACCTACTAAATCCTTTATCCAGACACTTATACATCCACTCATTTTTCAATATGTAAGACATATTTTAACTTTACAGAAACATACAGTCAATGGGTGTTGTCATCAGTGATGTCATCAGTGATGTCATTTGAGATGTCATCAGTGATGCCATCAGTGATGTCATTTGAGATGTCATCAGTGATGTCATCAGTGATGTCACTGACCATGTCATGAATGATGTAATATGTGACATCATTAGCAGTGGATTGCGGGCGCGCGATATATAGTTAGTGCAACTAACTATATATGGAATTTCAATGGTTTTGTGCAAGTAAAATAAGGTTTTGTAAATGCTAATCCCTAACTATATATGGTCTATAACCTATGGTTTTTTCAGTGAATATATATATATATATACTGAAAAAACCATATGTAAATATGTGGGGGCAAAAAAGGGAAAGCTGCATATGGCCTATGTTGACCTGTCGGCAGCGTTCGACTGTGTCTCTCATAGCAAGCTGTGGCAAACTCTCCTTAATATAGGCATAGATCCCCCATTAGTCTACTTTATGCAAGATCTTTACTCAGACGCTTCAGCAAAAGTACGATATGGTCCTAGTGGGGAGCTTACCAAACCATTTGCTGTGGTGAAGGGAGTCAGACAGGGCTGTGTCTTGGCTCCCTTCCTTTTGAATCTCTACACAAATGGTCTGGGGGTGTCAATGTTAGAAGGAAGCCAGGACCTCTCCATGATTGACCGTTGTCCAATTCCAGTGCTGCT